>NC_064878.1:10857500-10860000 GCF_943734665.1 Anopheles aquasalis | reverse complement strand
TCAAAGCCAATTGTGTAAAGCGATCCTCAAGCGAGTGAGCCCGGTGCTGCAGTGATCTGGCGAAACATGCACCAGCTCCAACGAGAGGGATTGAAAGCATCACAAAAGGAACAGTGGTACGGTGATCAAGAGAAGCAAACACTTGGCTTAGGAATCGTCTACAAAAGTAGTAACAGAATGGTATTCTTTCTTCAATTCTTCCCCCAAACCGTTGAGAGTACAGCGGATTGTTAGTTTAGTGGTGCATTCCAGTGGTATCTGTACAGATTTGTGTTGCAGAATCGATAAAGAAACAGAATGTGAATTCAATTCTACATAACAGAAACCCAAGAGCAAATAAAATCCTCGCATACTGCATTTATTATCTGGATGGTAAATAAATCGCAAACAATATTTCATAGTTTCATTCGCACTGCCACATAGAATACTGCGGTGCTCCTTGAGACCTAAAGAAAATGAAAATAAATTGAGAAAGGTAAGTTAATACACATCTTGCAGCGATTAAGTTCAAACAAATTTGTCACAAAGTGTTAACATCAATTCTTTGTTTTCAATACTAACTGATTTCTCTGAGTACTAAGTACTACAAATGAACCCGTTAACAAAACAAGTGAAAACAGTACAATTCTAACTGTTAGTAATGTAATCTGTTTTAGTTTTAAGGATCTGAACAATTTCAGTAAATAATTATACAAAAAGGCAAATGAAGTAAACAAACCTTTCTTTAACCATGATCTATGTCCAGTAGGCCTTGAAATCTAATCTCCAAATGACGTCACAACAGAAATGGTTTCATCGAAGAAACAGATAAAAATCCATTAATGACATCCTTGCCTAACGGGATTCATTAACTAAAAACAACAGCCAGCCAGCCAGCCAGCCAGCAAAAGTGGCCCCCCAAAACAGGACACGACAACAGCAATTAAAGCATAATCACTCGAAACATAGAATCAGCTCATAATAACACGGCAGTGAACATTCGAATGCAAAAGCATGAACGCCAGTAAAGCGCCGAAATTACAGCACACCCAAGCGTGCGCACATTCCAATGACTCATATCGCGTCTCGCGATCCAATCTGCATGCGTTGGGCGCTTTTTTTGGCGAAACACACTCGCTGCTATCATCCGATGCCGATCTGGCGCGAGTTCATTAAATAAATATAAATATAAACGCCCCGAAAGGCCTTCCAGCAGCTTTTCCTTCCTTCCAAAGGTACTTTACTTCTCCTCTTTCTCCTCTTTCTCGGTCCGTTCCACTTTCGCCTCACGGTCACCGTCACCGTCACCATGTCGCATTTGCTGCACGCGTTCGCTCGCTCGCTCGCAGTGTTCTCGCCACCAAATTGATTTGTAAAGCTCACATTCGTGACTGTCTGTTGCAAACTGTTGCTGTTTGTTTTATTTGAATGTTTGAATGTCCTACCTGTTGTCCCCGCGCGCGTCCCTCACGTCCCGTTCCGCCGCCGTGAGCGTAAAATATGACCTTCAAAAAGTAGCGGCCGCAGAACCGAGAAGGTGCCAAACCGTGGGGCCAACGCCAGCGGTTGGCTGCAGGGACCAATAAAAATAAAATCATCACAGCCACGGCCACCACCCACCGATTGCGCCACATTGGCGTGTAACGGTAAGCAACGGTGTCAGTGGTCGCTCCGAGGTGGGGCCCCACAGCGCCCTGGGAGTTGGCATGTTGGTCTGCTAAAGTCTGCAGCAAAAATCTCCGTCTCCAAGCGCACGCAAATGCCCAAAGGCAAAGGCTACCCTTCCCGTGCCCGTGCCACCGTGCCCGGGGATCCTCGGCGTGGGAGCCCTCGGTGGTTGGGAGTTAATGGCTTTCGATTTCGGTTCCGTCGTCGTGCTGGGGTGCAGGACCGTCGTGGAGTGGTGGCTGGTGCTGGGTGTATTACATTCGGTTCGGTTGCAACCTGCGCAAAGCGCTGACACGTACAGCACGCCCGAGACACAAAGGTCTCCCCGGGCCCAGGTGAGTGCACTTTTGCACAGAACCAGAGCCCGTCGGTGGTGGCCGCTAGAAGCTGAGCCTCATGCCGCGCTGAAGCCGACCCCGGGCTAATTTGTATGCAGCAGGAATCAGAATTAAATATATTGAAATAAATTCAGTCTGGGCTGGGGGAGTTGCGGGACAGCAGGGTCCGAGGGAACACCGCAGGTCGTTGCTCGTGATCGTGATAAACTGTGCAAAAGGATCCGGACCCAGCTCGGGAGGTATTCGGTATGTTTTTTGGGTGGCGGGGCGAATAGAAAGGAGGTGATTCTGTGGCGCCTTCTGGCCAAGAATGGTGGCCCAGCGGGGCCGAGGGTTCCGTTCTAACCCTGGACGGTTTGGTTTTTTTTTTTTGTTGCTTGTGTTCTTCAGCGACTGTGTAACGGCCGTTCACCGAAAACTCAAGGTGACGAGTATTAGAAGAACGCTTTACGGGGTTCAAACTGAGGTTGGAGGACGCAAATGGGTGCATGGTACGTGGTTCGCCCCCGAAACGG
>NC_064878.1:10820000-10852500 GCF_943734665.1 Anopheles aquasalis | reverse complement strand
AAGTTCGCCTTTCGTGCCTTTCGATATGAAACTGCACTTTTGAAACTCTGCTCCACTTCCAAATCTCCTCCAGCGGCGCTGCGATGACACTTTGCCAATGGTGCGATGCCAGAAGGGACCGCGGTTCTCCCCGTCCCAGTCGTCCGGCAGCAATCGAAGCTAATTGAATGGTTCTTGCTACGCTCGCTCCTAGCAGCATGTTTTATTGAGAAGCATTTAGCACGAGATGAGTCACGCCGTAAGAACGGACGAGCTCGCACGGTCGCTCGATCGCATGAGCACAAACTGTTGCAAATGGGGCGCAATTAGTTTGGCTAAAACTGGAGCCAACTTCCGTTCCTTTCCGTTTTTTGCTAGGCTTCAGTTTTCCAGCTTCCTCACTATCGCACATGTGTGTGAGTCGGTGCTCGCCGAATCTCGCAAATCTGTGCG
This sequence comes from Anopheles aquasalis, assembly GCF_943734665.1. Lineage (NCBI taxonomy): Eukaryota > Metazoa > Arthropoda > Insecta > Diptera > Culicidae > Anopheles > Anopheles aquasalis. Next base: position 10,852,068 of record NC_064878.1, on the reverse strand, counting down.
ATAAATCTTGCTTAACGATCGAGATTATGGAGCCTGGAACCGATGGCGAGAGTTGCGATGAGAGTATTTGCTGCCACCGTGGAACCGTGGGCCAGGGGGAATGAAGCTTCAACGCGCCTGCCGATAAGCGCGTCCCTCGAGTGCACGCTCGATCGATCGATTTTATGGATGCGGGCCTGCAAGGGATTAGATGCCTTTTACTGACAAACATCTTTATGAGTTTCTAGTTAAACGCATGTTTACTGTTGCTGAATACTGTTTTTTTTTATGTTTTGAGGTACAACATAGAACATTGACAAACACCGAAGAGAAGCTTTAAAATAGATTAACCACCCAGCTAGCAATGCTAAACGTTAGTTAGAGTGAGTGCAGTGGGCAGCCATTGATGCATCGTAGGTTGTTAAAGATTAATGTTTATCGTTCAACATTGGCCATTCAAACGTTAATTGCATTTTGCATGTACACGTGAAACGACAAATAGCATCGCAGCGACAAAAACCTGCGCTACCAGCACTGGCAGGGCTAAATAGAGCGATTCATGTGAGTGTCTGTGTGTTTGGTGACACTTTAGTGTTTGCGAACGCCGCATTCATTCATCCCAAACACTCATTATCATGCATTAGTCACCGGTGCGGTCAGTATGCACTCGATGCTGCACCACATGGAGACATTCCATGTGACCAGACCTCAACCAACATTTAAAACCACACACGGTAACACGGAACCAAAAGAACAACCGCAAACCATTCAACAAACCTCGGTGATCATCCCTGATGAATGCTGACGATGGTGTTGGATTGAAAACGGGGGGTTTTCCAGCCGCCCATCGGACGGCCATCACAAAGGATTGATCTAAAACGATCGTTTAGTCCCTCCGTGGACTACGCGGGTCAGGAACGCGGTGCCCTTCTTTCCGAAAATGGTGATCGAGGGCCGCTTCTTTCTATGGAAGCCTGCTGCTGCTGCTGCTGCTGCCCTCGTAAGGGAAGCCTGCCAACCTGGAAGGGTCTGGCTCTATTGTCCTGTTTGATTGCCAGCTGTCAGTAAACGGGGAGCCCGCGGTTGCGATCCGTAGCCGTTCCGTGGGGTCGCATTGTATGGTCTGCGCTGTGTAAGTCACTGTTCGCTGTCAATCGCGTGCCAAACGCGCCGTGCTCGAGTTTGGATTAGAGTCCAATGGTGGTCGATTCCGTTTGATCCTTTCTGTTGATCTGCGGACAGGTGAGTTGATGAGTTACGTTTAGCGATCGCGTTAAGCAATCGAGTTACTTTGATTCATTCGACATCTTGATAGCTTCAGAATCGTAGTGGATGGAACAAATTTAAAAATAAAACAAATTAAAATAAGAAACAAACGTTAATTTGTTGCGCGTTCTTCAAGCAACTTATCACTTGAGCGGTGGCGTCACGGCAGACGGGAAAGACACAAATCAAAACAGCTGCAAACGAAATGAATTAGTGTTTTATGTACGCGAATGTAAAACGATCGGTTTCAGCACGAATCATCGTCCCACCTGTGGGAGACGAACATTCGCGACGCGAGCGTTCGCTTTCGCTCGCCCGCCGGGGCATTCGCGTGATGCCAGACACGCCAACCAAAAACCTCTCCCAGTCAGGAGCCGCGGCTCCAGGGCAGAACAAAACACAACGAAAAAAAAAGGCGAATGCAAACCTTCCACTCCACCACCCCACCGGGGGGAGGGAACGGCGCTACAAACGCGCGTCTTGCAAAATAAAATGTTAACCATTTTTATGTCTTCCACCGAACCATTGGTTGGCCACCGTATAACCGTAATCGGCCCAGTGCACTGGCCGCCCACTACCGTCGCACCCCCGGGGAAGCTCCATTTCACAATAGGCAACCGTGCCAGGGGGGGCCACACTTTTTGCTCCACCTTTCAATGGGGGAGGGGTGGAAAGTGAAAAGTCGCGAAATCGCAGAGACGCCGTCTGTTTGCCGCCATCGATCGCATGCCATAGGTGCCACGATAAAATGGTTTGCTTGTCAGTAGATAACCTATTGCCACGAGCACAACGAGCCCGGTTCCTGCTGCAACCTTCCCTCGTTTCACATATCGATCGTAAGTTTGATTCACATCGGGATCACTCCATTATGTTGCAGCACCAGGGGAGGCCCCCGCTTAAGTGAGTACAAAATGCAAACAACTGTTTTCACGAGTCGAATCGCTTACAGGACCCGCCGACTTTTGAAGGGAATGTGCGTCAAGTGAGCATTGTGTGTCCCACGGGGATTGGATAAAAGCTGGAGTACGATCAGGTGCTCCCTGAGCTGAACATGCGTTGAGCACTTGAGGGATTTGATCGAATTGAATGGAGCATCGTTTGCAAGTCAGACCATCGATCAGGATAAGATAAGAGATCGACCAATCTCGTAACACATTCACTGATCGCGATCGATCGATCAATACCAATCATGTACTGTGGTGCCTTATGCGATGAAACGTTGACTCCACCCCAAAAATGGAATCGCAAATTTGACAAAAGTCAATTATAAACTACAGTTTTGGGAAAGGAATTTCTCGTAAACGGTGTTAATACTGTACGAGCTCGGACAGGATTGTCGAAGTGAATGCCAATTCATCTCACAGGCGCAATAAAATCAATCAACTCAATAGTCATTGAAACAAGTGGCAGTGGCTGATTAGATGAGATTCTTCCTCCAACATCTGCCTTTGTGTTACATTGACGTGCCTCTCATTTACATATTCGATTAAAAAAGTAATTTAAAACTAGCGAGATATAAAACAAAAAACTGCCGCCATAAATCATTTAGCTAATGCTCGCCCTCCGGATAATGCAAATTAAAGAACAATTTATATTTTAACACTACACCAACCCGAGCACCGAGTAGAGTCAGAGAACCCGGAGATACTACACCCTGACACTCCTGGCGATAGTTGGTCCGCAGGGCGGCACTAAATCGATAAAACCGTCAACCGTAAATACATAATATCGAGCGCAGAAGTGCAGTGTGGCTGCGCAGGTTATAGGAAGTGCCGTTGCGGCGGCCGCGGCCATTCGATTGCCGGGTTCGTCGGCGCCTATTAGTAGCGCCTTGATAATATTAATTATTTATTTACAGCCTATCACCCTGCGTGCGTAAAGAGAGGTGACCAGGTGTAATGAGGTGGAACCGGTGGCGGTCAGCCCCTTTGCTTCATAAACAACAGCACCGATCGATCGAGGGTCGCAGGATGGTGTGGATAAATTTGCATCTTCAATGCTTTTTTTTCTCTCGGAACGGAACCGTCGAACGAACCGCCATTGAACATTGCAGCATCTTCCTTATCATCGCCAGTCGCACCACGGCTGGCCACCGGTTGCTGCCGGTGCATCGCGAGCGTTGCAGTGAAAGGTCTAGGAAGTGCAGTCGGTGAAGAGAGGTTTTAATGACTTTTTGCACTTGCGCTGATCATCGCTCGGTCGATAATTGTCGATTTGTTCCGAGATGTAGCGTGGCCTGTTTCTTCCTGTGTGGCTTGTGCTACGTAACACATTCCTTTTACATGCTGCCTTTTTTATTAATTTCAAGTTCTTGCGAGATGATCATAATCTTTCATTTAAAAAAAAGTATTTAAAAAAAATCAAATACTTTTCTCTAAAATTAATTATTTTTACTGTCTCCCCTTTAACTTCTTACGATCATTGCGAGCGCCCAATTAGCAGCGATTTGCTCCAGCAACCCAAAACCTAAATTTACTGATCGACATAATTTCGCAAACCACTTACTATCGCCTCCATTCCGCAGCAAGGAACCGCCATCTGCTATGCGGAAAGGAATTTGAAAAAAAATAGATGGAGGAAGTTACTGGTCTCCATGGCGAGGCAAATCTCTTGCGCAACCATCGTTCGCATATCCCGTCGCACCGGCGGAGAACGAAACGGTTGGCAATTCTGTGCCAAACACCTCGATTGCACCACAGAGCTTGTGCCCCATTGGAATCGGATCCGATCCGAGGTTCGTTGCACTTTTCCACATAGTCACCACCGCCGATCGGGAAAGGCTTGGCCCGGTCCGTCCTTGAAGTTAGTGGGTAAATGGCGAGCAAGCACCTGTGCCAGAGCGATACCTTATGCGTTAGCCAATGGTCACTACAGGAGTGTGTCAGTGGCCAGTGCCCTCCCTTCTAAGCCCGGCGCTCCGGTCATCGATTAGCCACATTGGAACGAATATGAATATTCTAGCCAGCTACGGCTTGTGCTCGAATCCGAACGCCCGAACGAACCTGCCACTCGCTCACTTTGCAAACACTAATGTACCTTCGATGAGATCGATCGATCAGCGCGCCAAAGAGCGTGGGCGACCAAAGAGCCCGGTTCCCTTGAGTTTCCGCTGATTGGATTAATGTGATAAATGTCCGGCAAAAATTAGTGCAATGCGTGCGTGGTACATGTTTCGAAAGTTTCCCTCACCACCGCTCTGGGCGGTGCAGTGGGTTGGTTCCGGAAGGTAGACCAGATCTCCTGCACGACAGCCAGCCATGAGTGACAGTGACACATTAGTCGCTCGGTCGTTGATATTCCGTCGCCTACGGTGGCCATCGCTATCGAGCATCATTTGATGAGCCCTAATTTCTGTAACTACATGACGGACATCAACCTGATGGCGAATATGAATCGACGCAAATTAAGTTATTCGCCCGAGCGTGTCCATTACGCGGTGATATGTTCCTGGCATTGACTCTTGTCAAGCGAAACACTGAAAACCGTTTGTCACTCGGGCAACGCATACGCATTTCGATACATCGGTCACAATCGAAACCAATCGTTTTGACCAATCGTCTTCATGTTTTCCTTCTCCTTCCGCCCCCCTTTAGCTCTGCGACTGCGACTGCAGAAAGTGCACCGGACTGGGCCAACGTTTCCTTCCTGGTGAAAGGTGACGATCGGTGTCTTCGTTTTCCTCGTGTCGTTCCTTTCAGCAAAACACCGGGGATGATGATGCTAGCTGACGGCAAACCTCTGCAAAACACCGTTCGTTAGTCGGTACCATCGCTTGTAACGATCACCTTCGCGACCAGGAGACATTAACTGACGCGAGCGTGCTACCGGAAACGACAACACTTCGAACGTACGTTTTGTAATGGACGAACGATTCCGCACCGCACATAATCCACTTGGCCACGTAATGATGAGCAGAGCGACGAGTGCAATCGCATCGGATGGAACTGCGTGTTTGTGATGTCTCCAGCGGTGACCGGCTGACGTTGGTGCACTCAACAGGTTTATCGGTTGGTCGCCCGGTAGCGGGGACAGAATGGAAAATTGAATGCAGGGCATTGCAAGGTAATAACAAGACATATCGTGATGTGTAGTGCAATGGAGGCGGATCAATTTGTTTCTTGAGCGTGTTGTGGAGGATGGTTTTGATGCCATTTCGCGGAACGTTTATCGTTTATGCTATGTGAGAAAACATGTGTTACGGAAATGATCGATTGCATGGCTGTTAGTGTATCCGATTTGCTTGTTCCATCGACACTGAACGAATCATGCGGCTACTAACACAACAAGCTTAAAGCAATTTCACTTTCCTGGTCGATGAAAAACGACACAAGATGAAGCTATAGTTAATAACTTGATATTTGATTTAGTGATCATAATTACGATTTATTTATTAACAATAAAAAGCGATAAAACGGTTTTAAAAACACTACAATCCTTTTGTTAATTGTCTTTGAACTAATTAAAATAGATTATCCTGCAAATTAGTAATTGTTTCGTTAAATAATATTTTAAAAACAACTTTTCAGTCCAGTTCAAAAACAAATGCAAAGTAATGAGCGAATCTGAAATTTAAAACTGTTCCATCGAGACCCTGCGAATGCAGATGCAATGCAGAATTGCAGTGGTTGTTTTGCTTCAGTTTATTTTTTTGCCATTCCCAAACGCACGGCATGTTCGCTTACCCGTTAATGGTTGTAAATGAATTGATTCCGTTGAGGTTTTTCCATCTCATCCTGCAGTCCCACCCACAGTTTGCACCACACTCGTATTCCTCTCGGTATTCTCGGTATTTTTCATCATCCACTTTGTCCCTGCTGACGAGTGTTAAATGATTCTGGGAATCATTTTTGGCATTAATTGCATTGCACACGCCGAGAAGCGCCACGAGAGCGGCTCACAAATTGTGAATCCCATGAGGACGAGCAAATTGAATTAATGCTCTTTTCATCGATTGACGTTCCCAGGGAACAATTGATGGGTACATGTAATCGCATTATGATGGTTGCTCAATGATGATGATGATGATATACCGTATAAGCCGCTGCACCCACAATGGGTGTCAGAATACACTTTGTGCGCTCCTCAAGCACTACAACATTGCATTTTGCACTCCCCTCGAGAAGAGTGCAGCCAGCAGCAGGTGCAACCAAGTGGTTGGTTAAGGTGTAAACCCTGGTTTGACCGATGGGAAAACGACCTGGTACGAGCGTTAGCTACATGATCGGCGTTGGATATGCACGAAGCCGTCAAATCGTCCGTATTTTATTCGTCACGTAAAAATGGGTTTATTAAACTAGTCGTCTCGTCGCGCACCGATACGTTTCACCGGCCGCTTGGTTCGTCCCGAACGAGGATTCAAGACTCACCCCTCTTGCGTGCCGATACGTGTTTTATCGGCCGCTTCGTTCGTCCTGTTCTCTCGTAGGTGAGCGCCGAGCCACCCACGCCAGGCACTCGACGCTCACCTAGGCCCCGCGCCCCGAGATCCGTCGCGGCGGGACCCGCAACCCGAGTTTGTGTAACACCAGGCGTCATCTCCTCAAAGAAGAACTGAAGTTGCGGCAATAAATTATAAAGAATATATATATAATGCACATGCCAGGAGATTAATGATGACGGACGGAGCAGAGTGACGGCTGGGGCTAATGTTGCTTCTCAACTTTCGCCTGCAGGCCATGCCTGGAAGGCACAGTTTTAAAGAGCAGTTAAGGGCAATCGATCGGCAACAATGTGCCTCAAGAGAGTCTATCCAAACATTGTTGCCACAAATTCGTGAGAATCCTGCTTAACATATCAAATTACGAATAATTCGTTCTGTAAAGTATCATAACTCAGAGCAAAATTGTTTTAAACTTGAAATCAGGAGTCCTCCAAGAAGATTTAACTCGTTTGTTTAAAAAAGGAAAGATACGTTTAGAAAAAAATACAAACCAACATCAAAATGACCTACCACACGAATTCTTACGACGATCTAGTTCTTATACCTGCACGCTAACATTATTCTCCTTTTTAAAATCAAACGTAGGTCCACTGACAGCATGCGGTCATCGTTGGGCGACCAATCGATTCACTGCATCCACACCCGTTGACAGCTCACTCAACAGCATCGTCCCACGGATCGAACCCTCCAGCCAGTCCAGTGGGTCGATTGGCTACACCCGATTAGCAGCTGGCTGGTCCTAGCATGCTGCAGCATATTAGCCGCACAAAACCCCGGGCGCTGGCGACGCGACGACCACCCCAAAAACTCTTGTGACAGTTCACGATGCGAGCTGTCAACGGGAGCAACGCCAACTGCTCCGCACCTCTTGTGGAGCAGTTCTTTCGCTTTCTCGGGCCGGCGTTTATCACGCTGGGAGCTAGTAGCCGGGAGCCAACGTGCCTGCTGCCTACTGCGACCGAACGAAAGGAGGCTTCGATGGCTGTAAATTGAAATGTAAACAGAATTTGCCTACCATCGATTAGGTAGGCACCGCGCACCGCAATTCGGTCCGATCTTCCCGATAGGCAGCACCGGGGACTGGCCATAGAAGGAGTAGCGCAGGAGATCCATAAACCGGGCCACATCACAGACGTGTGCCACTGAAAGCCGGCAATTACTTTTATCGTCACCGAAACCAGATAACGCGCGAGAGATGGAGTGTGGTCACTATTTGGGAGCAGGACCGGTAGCCGCGCGAGTCAATTAAGATGACAATTATCCGCGTGACACGCTCCGCTCGACGACTGGTTGGCGCACACCTTGGGAAGGAGTTCATATTTTCTCGCGCTTTTTTTTTCGTGCCCCTCTTTTTGGGTTGGCCTTCGCTGGATAGGAGGAGTAGGACTAGATCTGTGCGGCAACTGGTTTCTGGTGGTGCAGTAGGTGGAGAGCAGATTTAATGCGTGTATGTTTCAATCAATTAAAGCCATGGCGTCATGGCGGGCGCGCAAAAAACATATTCCTGGAATCATGTTTCACGGTGGTGTCGTAAAAAGTCGGTGGGGTTGGTGCAGTTGTTGTACAGCGCAATGGTAACACTTTCGTTTAATAGTTTTGTGCTGCTTAACCTGGCTCAACGGTGTTTGCAAACATATCGCGTTTCAGGGTCGACTAAAAGTGAGATTAAATTAGAAAAACAATGTTCATTGCTGCTTTTTTATGATGAACTATAAGCGTCCCTCTAACAGCAGCATAATGCAATAACAATCTGGGCTCCAAAATTCGAAATCCTGCTGCTGATACACAAGAAGCAACTCCCCATGACCCGAAGTCATACTCGTATAGGTTGCTTTCTAAGTTATTCTCGTGACACTCATTCAAACCATTCATAACGCCATCGTCACATCAGCACCACGTACCTATAGCCAAGCGGTAGGTCCCCCTTTTGACAACATAAGAACGCTGTCGGCTCTGCATTGAAAGCACCAGACGCCCACACAGAAGGTGGTGCTGCTGCAGCTGGAGAAAGGTAGATGTTCGGGGGCAGCCTTGGACTCAAAGAGGCCACCCTCCGCTAGGAGTCATATCAATCAATTCGACAGCAAAACGTGCCTCAAAGAGTGTTTGTGCATTCACACACTCGAGGGCCATTCCCTCATTTATCATCCTGCTCGACGTGGCGCTGGTGGCTGGTGTCAATTTGTCGTTTCGCTCAATTATTGCTGTATTCCCGCTGAAAATATCGCTGGAAGTGAGATATTTCAAGCGAAAGTATCCAAAAAGGGGTAGAAAGAGTTGTCTTGAAGAATATGTTAAGTAAATTTATGGAAACATTATTTTAATTTAAGATAGTATTCCATCATTAACTTGCATTCTAGCGCTGTTTGATTTATGTTTCTGTAAACATTTACTAAGAAACTTAAATGAACATTTTTTTTTTTGTCAGCAATCCCTAGTGCTGGACACCGGTTCTAATTAATCCCAAAACAACGTCGCTATTGCCCAACACAAACAGCCACCGCGGTGAGTGACTTGAACGAATTAGTGCACGAGCTCAGGCCAACTTCGGTCTGACAACATCCGGGACAGACGGTGATCGCGACTTGCCGACATTAGCGCTTGATCAGCACCAACATCCAATGAACATGTCATGGCGCACTCCTCCTGGAGTGGCCCCTGCGCGGCCACCAAAGAGCATTCACTTCACAGAAGCGAGCGCGTGACCTACGCTATCCAGGATCACCAGGGAAGGATCAATATCGCGCCGCATTCGGCCCGCGATTGGTATCATAAATCATGACCACACGCTGCCACGACCACGGCACGAATCTTACGAACAAAATAGGGCTCCTAGACATCTCTATGAGTTGGCCAGGCTCGTGGATCAACTAAGATGTCGCCATCCTGTTTTAGGTTTCACAACGCCTCGGCCGGCTGGGCTACTCTATGATTTATAATGTTTGGTCCGTGCGTGCGTCCGGAATCGGAACGCAAAGCCATGCCGCATGCCGCATGACGCGCACCGGTGGTGCGTAAGAACAAATTAAGAAATTAAAGGAGCACAAAAACCCTCGTCGCATCGTGGCATCGAGTGTGTCGTCAAGCCATTTTTTCGAAAGTCTAAGTCCTAAGCAGTAGCACCACGAGACGATCGCTGTGCTCGCCCACAACCATTAATGGGTGGATAGATTGCGCCTTGTGCGCGTCCACAAGGCCACAAGAAGGTGGTTTACCACCAGCAGCAGCAGCAACAGCAGCATCGGTAACAAGCAAGCCACCCTTCTGCCATTCGAGGCCAATCAATCGACGAGCACTTGGCACAAATGACGTGAGACATTTCTTCGACTCTTTCGCGAGCTAGCGCACCTTCGCTCTTTTGTGCGGCCCGGCCTCTACAATCGATCACCTCACTCGCCGGTCACTTGTGCGATTGCGCGAACGCACGATGCCTGGCGCTTTATGAATTTAATGAACCCAAGCCAATAGAAGATACGCAGAGAGAGAGAGAGGGGATGAAGGGCGCAATCTCACATTATGCTCCACTAACGGTACCGAACGGACGGTGGACATATGCTGCTGCTGCTGCTGCTGCTGCTGCCACTCCCGACCAGCGGCCAAGGTTGCTGCGATTCCGATTCCTTTTTATTAGATCAAGCACTCCGTCGCCTCGCCTCGCGATCACTCCGCCGCTCTAGTTCGTGCCTTATTCTTAGACCGAACTGTGGCGGAAGGCTCCACCTTGCTTGCTGGCGTGCGGCCAGTCACCTGAACACCGGGCCACCAATCTGTCGAGGCCATTGCCGACCCACCCTGCCCGAATGGACGTCTAACATGGAGCAGCGGTCCGAAGCATTCACTTCACATGTCAGGAACGCTCTGCCTTTCGAAGCGAGGCGACAGCACCTAGAATGGTTCCCACCTCCACGCGAATCCACTGAGTAGCAGCAGCAGCAGCACCAGCGCCATGCTGGGCGTCTCTCTTTTTTCGCGCGACTTTTATCGACGAAAATTATGAACGGTCGGTCGACGGTCGGTGTGGCCATCTGTGGCCACGACGGGCTTCAATCGGTTCATGTCATGCCAATGCTGAAGGGATGGAAGGAAGGAAGGAGCAGCCCTTCCTCTGGTCCCACTGGTACGGATGTCTTTAAGCGCCCATTGATCGCGCCCGGTCTGAGAGTGGCCACCGGTGGACAATCACCGAACATGCTGTTACTGTGTGTCGCTTGTCTGCTGGGTTGCGGTTGATCGCGAGTAGCCCATTGTGAGTGGTAGACGCTGGCGAACTGGTTGCTACAAATTGTTATGACAAGCAATCATACACCAGAGAGAGCTACAATTCATTGCCGAGATCGAGATGGAGCTGGCAAGCAGCGACCGATCGAGAAAGTGCTGCTGTCGAGTGAACATAAGAGCAGATCGCATTGAGCATTGCGTTGACGCGACCGGACAAACAATGGTAATCGTTTATTATCCTCCTCGATCGAATTAGGCAGAAGCAATCGATCGGTAATGGAATACAATTTGCGACACATTGAAACAATGTAATAATGATCGATAACTCAATAACACCATGATTCATTGCACAATTAATTGCACGATGCGGTAGTGGCTTCATTAATCATCGGATCAATGAGATCGGTTCGAGAGAGAGAGAGAGAGAGAGAGAGTTTTATCTCTTCGAAAACTGCCCTACATTCGAGATCCACCCCGAAATTCCTCCACGAAACCACGAAGCGTTCTCACGGATGTTGCAATAAATCTGTAATGCCCTAATTAGCGCCCTCACTCAGATCTCGCTGCCACAATCGATTAATTTTACTACGAGACCCTGCGAGCTGCAGCCGTACGCAGTTTTGTAATAAATCGTCCAGCACGAGTGTCACGTTTTATGGCGCCACGGTAGAGCGTGCTACTCAGGAACCCGGAGTGTAATCCGAATTGGGGCCAAAGTTCGCATTTGGATCAGAAATTTAACCTCTCTCTCTCGCCCTCTCTGTGCACGTGCTCAGTTCAGTTCCTGCAACACATTCCCTAAAGCGTATCACCTTTTCCAAACCGTAAGCGATGGGTTAATCATAAAATTTAACCTTTTGTGACGTATTGTTAGGGATTGGAATAGATGCTCGCGGAGCAGTGCACAACGCTAGCGTCCCCTAATGATCCTATACGAACTTCCCGGATTGAGCTCGCGCAGTATCAAGCGCTAGGGCTACACACTCTACCGTTAGGTGGCGTTAGGTTCAAATCAATATCTGCCCCTCGATCTAACGACCATAAACCGTTCTCTTCGGCGCTACCACCCTTTTGTCGTGTATCACAACAAACACACCATTAGCATTCCGTGCGCTAGAGGCAGCGAGTCGGCAGCGCAGTTAAAGGGGCGTATGCCTTTGACTATGATTTTATTTCGCTTGAGACGACATTCTGCAAGTCACGTCCTTTGTCGGAGGAGTTTATGAGCAGCAAGACCAAACGAGCGACCTAACGTTAATGTCTCAATGGGGTTTTTTTTTATATATAGAGCTACTCATGACTTCGAACCCTTTTGCGTCAAACCGGCGGACTGTTTTGATGCTTTGCTGAAGTGGCCCTTGTATGGTCAGTCAGTGTGACTGTTATTGCTGGATGGTGTTATGAATTGCTCCATCTTTACATGTTACAGCTGATCATAAAATGTTGTGCGAATCTTTCCCATTTACACATCATTCGTGACTATGGGTCATTTAAGATAAATTCTATTAATAATCGAGGTAATAGTATACCAATAAAATCTTTTGAAACACGTTTGTTTAGAACATTCTTTTAAATTAATATCCATAATTTGGAGATACACTCGTGCGCTTGCTAACGAGTGTCCCAATTTCACACACGAGTAAGTTCTAATTGGAATGACTAGTGGCTCACTCGCCTTCAGCATACTCATTCCCGGACTAGCGACGGATGCACAAAAACAATAAATCTTATGCTGCATTCAAGTTGCTCCTTCCCCAAACCACCAGACCTTCCGGACGGTTTGCCGTTTGACAAAACTACTGACCATTTGTTTTGTTCCTCTGGCGCAGCGTTATGAAATATGGGGCCCCGCACAGTACACTTTACATAATCATACACATCCAAAAAGGCACCCAGCTTCAGCTACCAACAGCAATTTACGTCCGTACACTAACACTGGGATGGAGGGGGAAGTAGTAATTCCCACACAATGCCCAGCCGATGATCGACGGTGGTCAGCAGCATCGGCAAATACCATCGGGGCAAGATCCGACCAAGTTCCAACGGGCGTGATTAATGCAATCATTAACCATAAATCTCCGTAAACTAAGTGTAGACTGGTGGTGCCAGGTGACTTACTGGCGCTCTGTAGTATTCTCGAGTTTAGTTTTTTTTTTCATCAGTTGACCCTGCGCAATTACTTCTTTCGAACCATTGCAGCTCATTATTCACTGGACACAACTCTCCGCTCTGCGCCGAAGAACCTCGAGTAACTCAACCCGGGGACAAATTTGGTGTTTCTCGACGGACAGCAAACGACGCAGTCAGTGCAGTGCAGTCCGTGAGATTAGCCATTCACAGCACCCGACGATACGAACGAGGCCCAAAATTGGAGCGTAGCCGAAGCGAGTTTTAATTGATGCTCAGATGCTTATAGGGGTCTCTTTTCAAGTAGTAACTAAGTCAACTTCATCATCATCGTACACGCAGTCACAGCAATAAAAACAAATATCCATCTACGGAATTTGCCATGGTTTGGACCATTAAACAGTGGAATAAGCTCTAGTTTAAAACTGTTTCGAGTTCCGGTTGAACGGTCTTTCCTTCTCCCAGGCGCGGCTCAAGAATTAAAAAGGAAAGGATGCTGGATGTGAGATCCTTCAATGCAATGCCTACTTCCTGTTGGGTACAGAACCGATTCATTAAACGGTTTCGGTTTTAGCGGCAGGAATGATTGCTCCTGGTAGCCCCACCAATGGAACGAAAAGCGAAATCTCATAAATAAGCACCATCACCAGCGAGGCCATTAAACGCTGATACAGCGAAGCAGCGGTAACAAGCAGATGGCAGAATCTATTAGCTGGCCAAAGCCACAGCATCCATCGCATCCTTATCGCAGTCCAAAGGGGGTTCGCAGTGCAGTGTCTCAAGCGGTACAAATCGTTCCACACATACAAGACAACAAAAAACCCATAAGTGGACCCCAATCGCCCGTCTCCTCAGGTGCTCATCTTCCTCCTCCTGCTGCTCCCGAGATTCTTCCAGGCAGCTCCCCACACACCGGGGGAACAATTTGGCCGCACTGGAAAGAAAACGCACAAGCAGCACCCATTAATGGACACAGTTTGTCATTTTAAGTAGACATTTATTGGAGACAATAATTTTTAAGCCACCGCCACATGTCCTTGCGACGACGACGACGACGACGAAGAGGCTCACAGTCTGGTTTTATTTGTTTTTCTTTTCTTTCTTCTGTTCTGCGGTGCCGTCCTCCTTCCCGTTGGCCGTGGCCAAACTTCTTAACGGCTCGTTAAGAAAACGGTTTTCTAAAGACATTGCTTAGCAATTTATATTTTTGCACGCTCGGTCGGTCGGTCTCTCGGACGGCCCATGTAAACCGCGTCACAAGCTGGCGCACCACCGTATCGGTCCATCTGCCAGCATCATGCAGGCTCCAGCGTTCCCGGTTTCAGTGTGCAGTACCAGTTCCAGATAATAATCATTCCATCATCGCCTTTTTGTGGCCATAAAAATATGCTTAGCAGTTCCAGGGGCCCGTCGTCAACGCTTCTTCCAATCAACCGGCATCTTTTTCTTCTTCTTCTGCACCAAGTGTACACCTCATTCGCGGCAAAGCGAAGCGCGATACCATAAATATGGGCGCACCAAAATCAAGACAAATGCCTTCCTTTAATGTGCGCGATATGCTACTGTTTGCTTTTTCCGTGGGGTGAGTTACGTTCGTCACCCATAATTCAATCGCTTTAATGATGGAACCGAGCAGTGGCTTGGAGGAGAAAGGAGAAAAAGGCATAACAGCGAGACAGCGAGACCACTGCACCACCATATGGTTGGCAACAGCAGCAACAACACCAGAAAAAAAAACAGTTTGCGGTCAGATTGAAATGTACACACAATACGTGGCCATAATGAACGCATCGTGAATTCCGGTGGGATCACTTTATCATCTCGCCCGAAATAAAACATAAAACATCGCGTCATTACCATGGCTCGTGAGGGGAAAGGAGCATCAGAAGATTTGGCCAGAGCAGCCAGCAACAACATCATACATTATCAGTCGATTAATTAAAACTAATAAATAATGTATCAACTCGCACTATTGACCGTTACCAGACGGGGATGGTGAGGTGCAAATGACGCCACCCAGATAATTCATTATGAATTAAAACCGATCCACCTCACGCTGCCTCGCTGGCTGCCACCACAACGCGATCAACAACCACCGCGCCGCTGACCGCGAGAAACGAGATACTCACCAGCAACCGATGGAGTTCGGATGCAGACGCCGTTGCATGTTAATTGAAAAATTATTACCCCCCAAGAGAGAGAGAGATTCTGTAAAGCAAAGTGAACACAACAAAAAACTGCGTGCGTCCTGTGTCAACCTGTTTGGTGGGGGGGCGAGCAGCTGGCGAGTGTGGCTGTGCACGTCACATGTTAGGCTCAAATCATGAAAAATGGAGCATTAATGAAAAGCAAACACCCGTCCCGTCTGCCAGACCGGGAAGCCAGTGGCCGGGTGGGTGTTTAATATAATATTTTTTCAGTAATCGGCTTGGTCAGGGCATCATTTATAATGGAGCCGCTCGTCCGAGGTCGCGAGAGGTTGCGGGTAATTACATTTTAATCAATTCTAATTCGTAGTGGGCACGATCAGATCTGATTTTGTGCTGTCATTAAGATATAAGCTGGCCGTAAAGATTGATAAAAGGATGTTTCTAGGTCGTAGTAGCGAGTGATCGGTAGTGGATCAGAATAATTCTAAGCGTTGGTACTACACAACACAAGTCTATATAGAAAGATAACAAGAATAGCTAAGAAACAAAGTTATGAGTCGTATAAGCGTCAAACAAACTGTTGCCAGTGCTATAGTCTCTTAGAAACAACATGGCAACGTAGATCAAAATCAGAAATGAACAAAAATGCAAGATCAAAGCTGCTCCAATAACAAAATGAAGAAACACAATCAGACAAAAGAGCTTCTCATTTTCAAATTGAATGAAATTTGGACAATAATCATGATTAATGCAATTCCTTCTGGAAGAAAACTTAAACTTCTTCTTAGCAACTAACTTCTGACATCTATCTTACCCCGGAACGGAAACAAAATCCCAATCCGTAATCCATTAGTAAACTTCGAAAACAGATTACAAGATACCCATTCCGAGAGCACCGGAAACGCCGGCAACAAGCAAACCGCATGACAACTAGAGCGGAAGACAGGCAAATCACTCATCAGATTGGTCGACGATCCATTCGCATCCTTCCATCACTGGACATCACTAATCACACATGGGCCCCAGAAACCCCCGGCCAGGTCACATCTGTCATCACACTAACCACAAGAGATACACTGTGTCCATGGAGACGAACCAATGGACCACCCACCCTGGCGTCCAGTCCAGCGCTCCAGTTGGTATCGCCATTTGCCGAACGGATATTAATTAATTTAATTGAACCCCGGCCGGACGGTACGGACGGACGTTCGCGTCGTGGTCGTCATGTTTGCGCTAGGGATAATTAATGAAAATATATTAATACCCTCTTTAACACCGGCTGCCCTTCCCCATTTTGGGGGGTATGGAGGGCCCGGTAGTGGTCACTTCAGTGCCAGTGGTTCTATCGATCGGTTTTGGTTTTCCTGCATATCCGAAGCATCTAAAGCATTCCCTTACTGCTGGTCGCATCTTCAGCAAGTGTTTCCGAACGCAAACCATGGATCGATGGTGTGAGAATTATTGATGACCATCGAGTGGAGTACCCCCCCGCGGGAAGCATCAACTGCTGACACTGCTGCGCTGCATTGGAGGATTGGAGCACGCAGAAGTGAAACAATAGAACACCACACCACACAACGTTTGATTTCACATACACGGACGACCTGAGACACTGAGAGCTCGGTGATACGGCAATGATTCTTTCGCCAGCTAACTCCAGGCTCGACTACAAATCTCCTGATGCTGATAGGCAAACCGTAATTTATGGTCCCAGGTTGAAGGTGTGTTCGAACGCAATCCCAGTGTGGCCTATACCTGTCCGACACTCGAAGTTCCAGTAGCTGCGTGGTTGCGGTGCTCGGGGGTTGGTGGTCGATTCTGATAAACCCATTCCGCAGCTGATAGCCGTCGTTCCGTTGATCGGTGGTTCTGTGGCTGTGCTGTAGAAACTCGGTGCCAGTGCCGGTGCTCGAAGGACGAACATGCTTCCTATTAATTTAGTAATAAATAAATAATAGCAGATGAATGTTTATCGACACGTGGTTTTCCAGGTCTAGAACGTGAACCAGTAGCAACGAAAGCAGCACCGGCAGCAGGAAGCTGGCAAGCCTACGCGCGCTAATTCCACTTAGGGGCGTCAGGTGTTGTTTCATCGCATCGCACAGCACACCGGCGTACGCGGTAGTTCAAATAATCCTTTAAGTTCACCGACACCACTCGTCCTCTACAGCTCCCTTCTGCCTTCCGTCCTCGAACCGGTCGGTCGGTCGGTCGGTCTCGGTTAATTTATGGACTTCATGGTGTACCAGCATCACCGGAGAGGCTTCGATGCCATCAGAAACCAGACACCGAAGGATCGCCCGAGCACCGGATCGTTTGATAAACGCAAAATGCAAACGATACTCGAGATGCGAGCCATCCCTTCACGGAGTTTGTGGCATCAAGTGGTCGCTCGATGACTTCTACCGGTAGAAGATGTCGGTTACAAGCGCCTGGAACTAAGCGGCACGAGACTTGAAGACGCTTCTTAAGCGAGCGTTCGCGCCAGGGGAGAAGAAGAACAGACAAGTTTAAGGTGAGTTCCTTCAGGTCGATAACAGCTACCCTAGTAGCGCCAGCGAGATGCCAAGGTATCGTCGGTCCATCATCGGTCGGTTTGTCGGTCAAAGCGCGTCAAGTACACAAATGGCGTCCTCCCCCCGAACGAAGAGGATGTGGTCGTAAATTTTCCCATTTAGGCCCTGCGAGATATGCAACCCACGCCGACAGACCGACACCTGCCAATCGGCGGGTGGGGTGGGTGCTGAGTTTGAGTGCTGTTCCCCGACCTCTTCGAACTGGAAACCAATGGGAACTTTATGGGGCCCCAACGATACCATTTTGTGATTACTTTTGAAGCCAGCTGTCGGGTGTTTAGTGCGGTTTCGGGAGGGAAGGGGGACCGTAAAAACCGTCCTGCCCCAAAAACCCATTCAGTCGCGGGGAGTTGACCCTGTACTGCTGCTGCTGGTGGGGGAAACAGGGGTCACACCGACCGAGGGTGTAAAGTGGTTTTTGAGTCTTTCTACTTTCTGGCCACAGGAGTTATGTTGGAATAAACTGTGGTACACATTTCATCCTCAACCCCCTTTTTTTGGCTAACCTAAAATATGTTCGCTTTTGACGGGAGATCATAATCACCTAAAAAGGGGGCGCGCGGGATTCCTGGGTGATAATTTATTTAGGCAACTTTACAACACGCAACTCGTTTATAATCTTCAATATTGTAGCGGCAGGTAATGAGGGACGCGATTCAATGGAATTGAGTTAAGATACATTTTAGTAAAGTGGTTCTAGGAAGGGTATTTCAAGTGTTTAGGAAGCGTTAGAAGGCGGTAGCTGATTTTTTAAGTGATTTAATTTTTTAAACAAAAAAAAACTAGCTTTGCCAAAATATTTTTGTAATAGGTTTTATTTATTTCATTTTTATAGTTTCATTTATGCTTGTACTTCATGAGACACGCCGAAATATATTTTTCAAAGTAAATTCGATCTGATGGAGCTCTCATACCTCACAGCAAATCACAAATCTTCAATTTGCGCTCTAGCTTATATTTCTTTTTATTACTTTTTTTTTCATTACATTCATTACTCGTAACTCGCTTATACTATTCCGCGTATTTTGTTCCTACCAATACTAAAAAAATATAATACTGATAGAAAATAATGATTTCCTTGAAGCAAAAAGAAGTAAAGATTTGTCAACATAAAGAGGTTAACGATATTCCGGATCTGTATTAATCAAATGCACTAATGCCTCAAAATCATTTGTGTTCCAACTAATTTACGAAAGAAAACCAAGAAAATCTGATGCACAACTGACGACAACCCTTTCTTAAGCGACCCTGGCATGACCATAAATTAACCAGCTCAAGTTCAGATCCCACCTCCTATCTAACGCCACCGATCAAGCGTCATTTCTGTCATCTTTCGCTGTACAGCTTGATTAAAAAACGCCAGGAAAGGCAATTGCTGGAAAGAAAGGGGGGGATGGAATATTAATTGCCGCTAATCATGTATGTCTGATCCTGAAAACACCAAGGGGAGGACACTACGGGCTCACGCGTCGAGCACGCGGCACCCGATCGTGCCGAAGCGATACGTCGCGATACGCGTTCGCGTGGATAAACATCATCCTGACAGCCAGGAGTAGACGGAGGAGGAACAGCAGGAGGAGCTAAATACTCCTCTCCAGTTGCGGTTCCTCCGTCAGCACGATGCTGATGATGAAGCTTATGGCGATGGAAACATCAGAATGCAATGAACGGAGGGGAGGAATTGAATAAAGGAATGTAGATCAGCACGACAGCGCGGGCTGTGCACTAGCCCGGGAGTTCTAGATACACTAGTCAGATTAGCCGCTGCGGCTGCTAGTTTGTCGGCCACCGCTCGGCTGTCGATTGGTGGTCACGATTCTCTGATTTACATCGATCGATCGATCGATTAATTTACTTCTTCTTCTTCTTCTTCGTCTTACTGCTAGTGCCGCGCAAAAGAACAAAACGGCTCTGACCAGCCGGCGCTCCTCCGGTGCGTTACCTCCGGGCCAGCAATTTGTACTTGCCAGTTGACAGTGAAATATCTTTGCCTCCGATTCGATCGAACGACATTAAATCGATACAGCTGTGGATTCCTGGTAACTGATGATCGATTTTGATGTTTTGTTTGCAAATTTTGTGGAAGCATATTTTATTTTATTCCACTTCGCTTTTCAAGATGCAAAGTACAAGATGAGTTCGATCGAGATTTACCGAAATATCATCCATCCTCTCACATGTCAAGAAACTACGGCCAGCATGGTGATGTCAACTCGCCACAATTCAAGGCCTACCGCGACGGTACATCTCGGCCAAACCTTTATTGAATTCCACCCGTACCGAAGATAGATCATCGCGGCACCATTCAAGGAAGCGACTGTTCGCCAACGAATGGAACTAAGCGCGCGCAGGAAGTGAGCCGGGAGCGAAGGCGAAAAGGGGCGCGCGCGCGCAGATGCTGAACACCTCCAAACGCCAGATGAGACGCCTTGCCACAAGATTCGATCTGGCACAAAAATCCGTTTAGCGATTTTAATCGATTCCCTTCATTATTGTGTCAATCAAATGGGACCGCTTCGCACACACGCAGAGGGTGACCCGGTGTGTCACCTCGGCAGGAATCTAAGTCACACGCCGGAGGCTTATGGGGACAGGGCCACGAGATGCACGGCAGAGCGGGATGAAGCGTAGAGAAGGAAGAAAAAACGACGACGACGACGACGACGACGACGAAGAGCCATCGTCATCATGCACACGATCAAAGCACCTCAACATGCCACCAATGCGGCCACGACCTTACCACGGGCTTCTATCGGGGTTCCAGAATCTTCAAACGTCACCGTCCGGGCATCGCGAACCGTCACCACGCGAAGGACACTTCTCGCGCTCTATGACGCTCGCTCGCGCTATGATATCGCACCGATCGCTAACCAGCCAGCTAGCCAGCCAGCATCCACCAGTGCAATCCCATTTGCATCTTCATCTTTCAACACCAATTCACTCCAGTTTAGTGGAGGTTGCCGTCATTGTACGCTAGCGGCAAGCCCGTCACTTTGCAGATGACGAAATGGCGTTTGAAACAGGAAAACCAATTAGCGAGAACCTTCTCAATTACCCGCTAATATCTTGTAGGAAGCCGTAGCTGCTCCCTAATGAAAGGCAAACCGTTTGGGTTGATCACAAGTGAAGGCAATGTGACAAGACACTATAAGCTCGAGCGGTGAGCGGCTATCTTTCGTCGTCAAAGATGTGGAAGTCACTTTTCTGTCCGGATTCTGCTGTTCGATGCGGTAGGAAAAATCGTTTCCATCATCAATCACAAACCCTGTTCCCTTTCAGAAAACGCTCCATGCCTTGCTCCCTCCACGGATCAAAGCAGCAAGCATAAATTTTAGAAACGGAAAACCTAATCCAACCTGGGCCTGGCTATTCCGCTCGCCTAGTGAAGGCCTTGCGCCTACGCGAACTAAACTCCCACCCTGCCGCTCGATGGTTTTTGGTTCAATGGACGCCCGCCACTTGCGTCACTCGACGTCACGGACGTCGATCGCCGCCTTATGCTGATGTATTTCCTAGCGAAGTCAATTACCGAGGTAGAACAGAATCTGTGTGCCCATGGACCTCTAGCGAGTGTGCGGTCAGTCGCAGCGCAGGCTTTTCAACGTTGACAGCATGCAATAAGCGTAACTCATTCGCGGTGCCCAAAGACCAAAATCCAACGCACGTACTAAAAAGCATTGACCGGTCTCCTTGGTAACGAGGCGGCAACTCGATATTCCGAAATCAATTTGCGACCATTTTGAGTCTGTGGGACATTGCATTCCATATCTTAATTACATTCAATCGCTGATTAGATAGAGCTAGAGGGTGGCCAGGAATTCCAATCGAAGCAACAGGACCTCGGTTTTTGGTGGATTTCTTGGGAACCACACCGAAGGGACAATCATAACGGGACCAGTACTGTCAAAAATCCACCTCCGTGACCCTGAAATGCGCGCTCGCTCTCGCTGCCTCAAACGAACTAATGAACGTACGTAACAACCCATGGTTTCCGTTCGTGGGTGATTAAATCCGTTATCAGACCGTCCGCGAACTGTCCGCGAAGTGCGAGCGCGTGCGTGACCAGCGCACCGAGCACGCAAGGTGTGAAATCATAATCCTACGAGGATCCGGGTGAACGTCACTTGCTACTGCTGACCGGCTGCACAGCTCACGGTCAGGGTTAACCCTGTCAGGTCCCTGTCATTGCGTTCGCCATTAGCACAGTAATCACGGTTAATCAGCCGCACGCCGCTGTGCGCCGAGATCGACCGTCCCCTAAACGGTGCCAAATTGCTTTTCACACCTTCCAATCGGTCGCAGTCACGAAAGTTTGCCAACTACGCCAGGAGAACCAGCTATACACAGAGGGTGGGAATTATCATCATCGTCGTCATCATTCGCGCTTGCTAATTCACACCGCACTGGGTCCACGGTGCGGTTTTTATCGATGCGAATGACAAGACGGGAGCGAAGGGGTAGCGATCGGTGCACCGATCCGTTTAATAATCCATTTTTATTGAGCTCCAAACCGGAGCGTCGAAACGTGGTAAGGTCGAATAGGTCACACAAGAGATGGGGGCGAAAGAATTGCGAGTTAAAAAGGTGGAAAAAATGAAAGAGGAGGTTTAAAAATAGATCTCATACCAGGATCATTCGATTTTTCGAGAGGATTTTATTCACCATTCTACTAATCGTTCTTTAACCACTCAAAACATGCAACTAAAAAACTTCTACCGAAGATCCTAACGTCCTGTTTTATGCTTGAAAACGATCCCCATAAAAGTCTATGTCTGCCATGCCAGTGATTTATGAAGAACAAAATGATCCGATCGCTCGCGTGTGAAGACTCGAAGCTAAGCTTCTCTACCGCATTGATCCGGAGCTCATCGGTGCAATGCACATGCCACTGCGTGTTGCAATACCTACCATTAGCCATCCAAATGGTGGCAATGCGACATGGAAATTGTCATTCCTTTCCGTATGACACTCGAGAACGTCCGAAGCACCCCCCCCCCCCCCCCCCCCCCCACTGTGTGCTCCGTGGGGGTCTCTACCTGTGGTGTTCGAGAACAAACGTTTTATGGCCACTGCCACTGCGACGCGACGACGGTAACGAATCGAAGCGGAACAAGTGGAGCAAGGAGCAGTGCCGCCGGACCATTGAAGAAGCGAAAAAATCGAGCAAAACTATCGACTAATCCGCCATCAATACAGAGTGTCGGGGTCTCAGGGCCAACGCGACGGGCCGGACTTCACAGCTCAGGGACAGGGACAATCGAGTCAACCCAGGCGCTACGGAACGGAATGATTTCCTAGTTAATTGCTGTAGGCAGCGGAGGAAGGTTCTCCGATTTCATGGTTCTCCGTGGTGCGCCCGGGGGGAGACTGGAGAAGCCTGCCCAGTTACCCTTGCGTGCCCTCCTCGAGTTGCTAGCCCTGAAAACACACACTCTCCCGGTGCTGAACTGGACACTAGGACATGGATGCGCTTGGATGATCGGGAATCAAGCACAGCGCGATGCTGGAAAGGGAACGACAGTGAAATCATTAAAGTTGCTCTCATTCACTCACATTCACCAACCACCCCCCGGGGAGGGAGCAATAACGCACGGTGTGGTGGTTAAGTGGGGCTAGCAACTGAAAGGCATCACCACGCTCGTCCGGGTGGTCAAGAATTGTTACAGTTCTCGTTGATTTTTGCATTAACTTGGAACGCATTCCACACTCACTCACATACACTGACACACGTTACCGGGAGACTCAGAGACGCACACAGTATGGCCTGCTACGACCGATGGCGAGCCGCTACTTAGCAGGAAATTTATAGGTTTAGCTTCAGCTCGAGTGGCCATAACGCTCGGGCTTATGCAATTCGTATGAGGATCGGATGGGTTCCGTCACTTACACGGCATACCCAGGTACCGTTAGCAAATCGCAGACGCAGCTCCGGCATGTAATCAGCGTCCAGCCAATTACCCTCATCAGATCGATCCGATCCGATTCGATCAGACGAAGGCAGGATTCGCCATTCGCCGTATGCAAATGAGGAGCATACGTCATCCCAAGGCCACCCGGGGGGCTACCATCGATCCGGTGCGCTGTCGGTGATGCTGACTGATGTTACAATTCGCTATCGCACATCGTCGACTACCGGGTGTGACGGTGTGGGGTTTAGAATTATGTTCGCAAATAAATGGGGCTCTAAATGGGCTGCGACTGTGATTCCCCGTGCCGATGGCGATTCATTTAATCAAAGTGTCATCGCTCGGTGATCACTCACCGGTAGACCGGCACGGCACCGGCACCAGTGGGGAGATATTACATTGTGCAGTGGTGTTAGAATGGCCGCCGGGCGTCGCTAGAAACGCGTGGCTACTGGAATTCCGGAATAAGGCAATGGTTTATACGAACGAACGGCATTTGTCAGCGCCTTTCATCCGTACGCGGTAATGTATCGGAGGATAATACGAACAGAAGAAACTGATCACAAACATTGTTGTAATGAAACAGTATTAAAAAGAAATTCGGAAAAACTTTGAATAAAGAGCAACAGGAAGATTTGGGTGATTATAAAACGATCGAAAATAATCTCCAAATCGAAATGCATCGAATTTTAATATTTAATTTATTCAATTCAATGGAAACTAGATCATAAAGCAAGAACCACCATACAGATCGTTTCGTAATTCAGAACAATCAAAGGTTTCCTCTCAGTTGGCGCTGAACCACAACAGCATCCGTCGTTTAAGAATATTGCACCAAACATTTGAAATTTCGTGCGGCAAAGACTGTACCTCAAAAGTAACGAGATGCAGCTGATTAATATGAATCTTTTCGCCACTATTCTGCTTCTGATTGGACGATGTCTTATTCTTTTCCACCACTCAATGGTGACAACAACATACTTGCAGTTGAACTCTATTTACGAAGCCTGTTACCAGTTCAAAATCATACAACAAAAAACCCACCGTATGCACATTGCAAAAGCGATGCACTTACCCCATTTTTTTTTTTTTGCCCTATCCATCCCTTCTGAAACTCTTGAAACATGTAAAGTAACGGCGGCTGTAATGAATGAATGCATGATAGATAAATACGGCGGCAAGTGCCTCGGGACAAAGTGTGAATTCGGACACCTTCAAACACACCTCCTCGGTATTTGTTCGTTTGTTTGTGTTTCAGCCCGGGTTTTTTTTCTCTTTCTGGCTCACCATCAAGCTAACAAGTTCATCCAGGCAAGTACACTGGCCGGTACACTTCTAATTGCTAGCATTCCAAGTACTACCAGCACGAGTAAAGAGGCCAGCCAGCCGCCAAAGTGGACGATGGTGACGCGCGTTGTCGCCAACCTGACCCACGGAACCGGCGCGACCGAGCGTGCAGTTGGAGAGGAGTTTCATCAGCCACCACTAAAGTGTCTCTCGAAACTGCTCTAGAAACGCTTTTCGGCCACGCACGTTTATGGTACCATAAAGCAAGCCCTTGTCGCTCTGTCGCATGAAGAGCACCTTCAAATGCCGCATCGCTCGACGTACTGCTGGAACACCGAAGGCCCCTGGCGTGAACCTGAACTGTAGAAACAAAGTCAAACGAAAGCACTGAGAGAGAAAAAATGGCCCGTGGCCCCCGTGAAGCTCGCGCAATGTCGAACCGAGTGTCGATCGTTATTGAAATCGTAACAGACAAGCAATCGTAATCATACGACCCTTACGGTCCGAGCGCAGTGATTGCCACGCGTAAAGAAACTCAATTTGATTCTCTGTTTATGTGCTCGTCCTCGTCCTACGGTCCGTTAGCCAGCACGGGGGCTGCGTAGCGGGAGCCAAAAAAAATGATTTTATGTTTCCTTCACGCAGTCAGTCCACCATCACACACGCCCGCCCATCTCCTGCTGGTGCTGTCCTGTGTTTGTATGTTTTGCAAACGATCGTTGGTCACTTGTGTCACTCAAAGTAGAAGTGTTGCTGGTGTTGCGGATTGATTTTTTTTTCTTTTGTTTTTGCTTTACTTCAATCAGAGAGAGAAAGAGAGGAGTCTTCAGCAAAAAAAGGATCCAGAAAAAACGTAATCAATCGGTTTGTTTAACATCGGAATTCGGAGGCGGTGGAATATGGGTCCCCGTGGACCGGACAGTTACCGGAATCAATTGCGAACAACCAGCGAAGAAGGCAAATTGCTTCGAATGCTGCCAGCTCCAGATTACGGCGCCCACTAGTTCCGTTCCGGACGCCACAGAACCATATGACAAGTGAATGATGGCGACGGTGACAGGGCTGAAGGGCTCGGATGTGTCGAATGGTTTTGGTCCCAAACTGGACCCAAGATTGACGACGGTTTGGCAGCTTCGTACAGCCAGTGCCTGCCCAGGGCATGGCATCGTTATCCGATCGTTCCGAACCAATGGGCCACAGTGTATCCATTAACCATTTACTGTGCTACTCACTACTGGGCTCTGGGCTACTGTGAAGCAATAGAGGAGAGGGCGACGAAACAAAAAAAAATGCTAACGAAAAGCACCGAATGCCTTACATCAGAGCAGGCAGCGAGACAAGTGCCTTACCAACTTACGTTTGCTCACCAAAGGGCCCCCAACACTAACTCGCTCGCTTTGGCCACCGAGGCACCCCCCCCCCCCCCCCTATCCGACATGTCGATGACAGTCACCCACAGCGAGGGACCGCGCCGTGTGTGTTAGTCGTTCAGTTTTGTTTTTTTTCCACACTCCAATCCAATCGCCAACCATTTCAACGTGTTTGATTTTGTGTGAAAGGTGTCACCGTTTGTTCTGAGCACGGCCCAGCCTGCCAGCCACCCAGCGGTCGCCGTCACGCCCGCGTAGCACACAGAACCCAACCCCAGCAAGACGGCGGGGCGGTGGTGAACACGATGTCCGACAGCACTCGTCCCTCCTCCCCCCGGGTCAAAGAATTTCTGTTTTTATCTGATTATTTAATTGCCAGTCCAGTGGATCTAATCAATGCGATCGCATTCGGTGAAGCAATCGGGGCTTGATTGGCGAAATCGGCCAAAACGAATGGTAGAAAATGGAAACTGCCACTCCTGGCACTGCTTTGCGCGGAGGTTTTGCGATGAAAACCTTGGTCGTGCCGTTGTTTCAATTGGTTGTTTGTCCACATTGAAGTCACACTGAGCTTTGCTGGAAATAGTGCAAGACAGTCAGTGTAAACATTGACATTCTAACGCCTACTAGTTTCTTTCTATCATTGCTTTTCATAGTTTTATGATGAGAGAAGAGTTTATACTTTCTCGAGTTGAATCGATTTAAAATCGTGCCACTACGAATAATGGTGTTCAATCGGTTATAATTTCTTTTAAAAATTGTGTTGATTTTGGAAAAAAAAACTCATGATATCATGAAGATACTGACTTAATTCATGATACTTACTTTCAATACCTAGCGCATTACAATTAGGTTTAATAGAGGCTTCTGAGTCACTTCATAAGCATTTTAAAACATTTTTTAACCAGCAAACATACTTTTAATATTATCACAGCCCAGGTAACAATTTAGTAATTTTGTTTTTTAAAAATATAGGATTTCCACACATAAATGTAGATTTTCCAGCTAAATTGCTGATACTTTAATTACAACTGGATAATCGGAAATTATCATCGTCATTATCTCAAAATAAAACATGACTACTTGATTAGGGCATATTTTACTCCGCTTAATGTTCCATTAATTCTATCACAATGCTTGCTGTCTAATTATAGTAATCATTGGAAAATTTAGACCACGAAAAAGGGCATGCAATGCGGCTAATTTCAATAGATTTGCTATGTAAAATTTACAAAACCCCTTACAGGCAAATCCGTTTATTGATCCTGGCGAACAATCATTTAAATAAAACAATCTACTTATGCACCCACGTTAACAGCACATTCGAGAGAAAGGCCTAACCGAGCAACGTATTGAATAGAACAGAAACTAATACCCCAATACCCGCGGGCGGGCTTTTCAATTCAAACACACGCATCCGGAACGCGCCGGGCTCACTATACCGGTTGCATAAATCCCGACATCACCACCTGACGATACTAATTCCGGGCCCAAACATTATAATAATTTGCACCGGCGCCAACCACCGGCAAAGCATAAAGGCGTTGCAATCAGTTCAGCTTTGCTCTCGCGAACACGATCCTATTACCAGCACCATCACCTGCCCCCCTAGCCACAATTCCGTTCTAAATGCCCATCCTGGTGCTGGTGCTAATTTCCCAGAACCCAGACCCAGAAGAGGAAAATTCTAATCACCACACAAGCGCACAGCACGGGCAGCATAAATGAGCAATAGGCGTTGCGGTCGCGGCCACCAGCTACCAGCGCGAGCTGTTATTGGGATTGGGATTACAATTTTCCTCCTACGCACACGTTTGAACAAGAAATTGGCAAAAAAGAACAAAACACTTTGGATAGCCATTCGTTGCTCGTTTATCGAATACTTCCCTGTTTCCAACCAACGATTATCGTTGCAAATGCAACGCTTCCCACTAGCAGCAGCAGCAGCAGCAGTGGTCAGTGGATAGTTTCCCCCACTTTTTACCCACGGTCAACATATCTGGCAAATCTGGCAGTACTCAGTGGTCAGCAGAATTCCACGGTCGTGCACGTTTCGGGGCCTGATTAAGGCCAATGTGCACGGTAAGGCATTTCATAAGCGATAGAAACAGGAGGAAAGCAGCAGGAACAGGTGCTTGCGGTATGCAATAACGCGCAAATCGTCATCCCAAAATTGCCACCAAGCGCACATTAGCAGCGGTGTAACGAGGAACCAATTCCAGGCGCGCAATCCCCCGCCACAAACCAGTGTCCAGCTAATGTGCCAGCTGCTGCTGCTGCTTCCAATCCGTGAAGCGTGAAGGTGTTATTTGATATTCCAAATTCCGGTTCCGCGATTTCCGCGATGCAAGAGCTGGACTGTACTCTAGCTCGACCGCTCGACGCTGGTGCACCGTTTTCGGGTGCCCATGTCCGGCCCTTTTTGGTGCCACCAGCAGGGTAAACAGCGTTGGGCAGCGAATTTGGGCAATCCGCGCTACATGCGTCAAATATTTATGCGATGCTCAGCGGTCATCCTATTGATTTTGTGGTTTGTTACCAAGGCACGAGGTCAGAACCTGGTACAGGTACATGTCAAGCTGCCTTTTTGGTTGAACAAGCAACACCACTCCTGAAGTGGACAAATATGCAACAGCGTGGCATGAATTTATCACAATCTCGCACGTACGGCGTGTGTAGTAGGTTGTTTAATTCAGAAACGCTGAAATCGACCTGTTGGCCCTAGAAGAATTTGTGCAGTTTTAACTGTCAAGAATCCGCCATGATATGTACTGAACTACATCGAGAACGTTTAACAACTCAGCAGCCAAAATGATCATAAATTTTCCCAACTCAAAACATCAGCAAACCTTCCAGTGCGATTTCATTTCGGGTTATTTTACTTTTTTTCCAACCTGACATTTTCGTCCATCACAGCAACCCAGCCAAGCAAGGCCTTTTCACGAAAGTGTACACCTGCCGTACGGGTGGTGACCTATCCGTGGCTCAGGTGGACAAGACCAAAGCACCCCAAAAAATTCCGAACAAAAAATCATAATAAACCGATAATCCGCCTTTACGAGTGTCACCGCGCAAAAGACCTCGTCCGTCCAGCTCTCGGACGGAACGAGTGGAACTGTTTTTATGAAAAAACAACCTCTCCGAACCTCCGCCGAAATATTCTTTCCAAATTCTCACGCCACCAGCGAAAGGGACACCCACTGTGGCCGGCCAGCGCACGAAAAGTGCCACAAGATTTGCATCCATCCAACCTCAACCATAAAGCCTCGTTGCCTCGCATTTCACTCGCAGCTGGACTCGCAGCAACCGGACCACCGATTAGGACGATCTCAAGTTCACACGCAGCACCCTGGGCCCGTGCTGAGAATGGATTTTCGGCCACAGCAAGCAGCATTCCGGTAGATCCGGAATGTTTTGATTAATCGGTGTCGCTTGGAACTCGGAGAGTGATCGCGACGCGCCCATAAAGTGATTTAGAGCCAGCCAAACAGGCAAAAACTGCCCGCAAGCGATACGAATCGGGTGAGCAGCGAGTCGCTGGGACTCACGACCTCACCGAGCGAGCCACGGAAACCTAATCCAGCGCAGCTGTACTGCTACCGCTGGAATCCGCGTGATCCACAGCCACAGCGTCGAGAGTCGAGTCGAGAACGGTCGAGAGCAAGTGCGTTTATGCGTTCCGCGTCAATTAAAGGCTTACGGTGGAACGGGACGGGGAAGGTTCGCCAGTTCGTGACTCACTCTCGAGCTGGTCACCG
This sequence comes from Anopheles aquasalis, assembly GCF_943734665.1. Classification (NCBI taxonomy): domain Eukaryota; kingdom Metazoa; phylum Arthropoda; class Insecta; order Diptera; family Culicidae; genus Anopheles; species Anopheles aquasalis. The sequence continues at coordinate 10,821,991 of NC_064878.1, read as the reverse complement.
TTTGGTCCAACATATATTCAGCATCAGGCATCGGCCCAAGGTTAGGCCCCGCGCGTAGTGGACTTTTCAATATCGGCCAAAAATACCGCGCCGCACCGCGCGCTACGGCCAACGATGGTGGCGGTGCTACATAAAAATGATGAAAAAATAGGCTTCAATCGTACCGAGGCTTGAAGGCGAAGCCGCGAGGTTACCCGATGGTCTGGCGAGCGGCGATATGTGTCAGGGAACTTTATGGGAGCTGCGCGTGAGGCACTAAACGTCCGATGGTTCAATTATGGACATTCTATGCGAGAAAGGTTTACTTTTTGTTTTGTCATGTTTCTGTCAAGGGCAGCCAAGCCCTAAGCTTCCTCAATTTTCAGTTCCATAGGAGCTTGCGAGGCATTCGCGGTTTTGCTAATCGTTTGATCAGCTTTTGTAAGCTTGTGGAATTTATGTGTAGTAATAATCCAGCATTACACTGGTTTCAATAAACATGACAATTATTTTTGGCAGCCATAGGCTATTTTAGATTAAATGGGAATGTATCGTATTCTTTTATGTTTTCATTTTTTTGAGTTTTTTTCCTAACAGATCCTTCTAATCTTTAAAGACTGTTGTGTAAAAATTGTCAATCAATCAGAGAAAAATTGGAAAAGATACAGCCTTTTTGAGAAGTACCGCAATGCTCATTGCTCAGTATCGGTTTTTTATAATCATCCCCTTTTCATGGAAAATCGCGAAAACACATCATTCTCTCTTTCCAAATGTAATTGAAAAGTTATAAATTGTTCCACAAATTAACTATAACACAATAACGATGGTACTGCTGGGCTACTGGAATCCTTCAAAGGAACATTGTTGCAAATGTGTTTGCCCAGAATTGATGCCCTGGATTTTTTAATTCTTTTTGAATTACACTGTGTCCTTATTTTTTTTCAAAAGTGGTTCTACTAAAGGCAATTCGCAAACAAGTAGTAACAGCATAAATAAATCCCAATGTGGTATTCACATTCACGCCCACAACCGTCGAATGATTGTCCATTTTCGGATACCCAGGGACACAAATTATACTCAAAAAGGACCCCATTAATGTGACATCCTACCGAGTCAGGGAGCCACGATTGGGCGCAACCAATTTGCCCATCAACAAGCAAAAGGTGGGACAGTTCCATTCAGACCAACCTTTAAATTGCCTCCACTGACCACGTTAAAGAGTTGTCGCGCACCACCCAGCATAGTCGACCTGGGAAAGGGAGTTCAACGAAGTCATCAGCAGCAACAGCAACAATCGCCCGCTGTACAGGTCCAGTTGAACTCCAATCCCTCTGCTCATGTTGCTTCGCTTAATCGAATCGTTATCAGATAGCCTCCCGGCAGGGAACATCCGATTGAACAACAAAAACACGGCGATCATCCGGTAACCAACCAGGTTGTCGTGTACCTTCCTCCCGGCCGTGGATGAAGTATACAGCATGTAATAATATGCACCGCACTTTGTGTGACCGCATCCTCTCTGCCTCGCTTATTGTCTCGTTCTTCGTTCCCCGCGTTTGTCACGTAAAGTGTCGCGATCGAGTGATGGCGGGTGATTGCGCGTTAAATGGGTTCCATAATTTAGTTTCATTGTCGGTGCTCGAGTGTTCGATTGGTGTCCCCGGTGATGGGTTTTTATTTTGCTGTTTGGACATTGGTGATGAGTGGTCGATGAGCGCGCATGATAACTTGGCTAGCACGTTGCTATGTGTATCAGCAGCACTGTTTAGCGCTGATTGACATGATAATTCGTCCTCGTAGTTCTGATAGTTGCTGTTAATGGCGTGTTCGTTCGTTTGAAGTGTGGTTTGTCCATCAGCATGACACGCAATCCCTATCGATGGAGTAAGCAAATGATCGGTGATAGGATCTGGATTGCTTTCAAAATGTTCTAACTGTTCATTACCTTATCATCAGGAGACAGTCAGTTGATCTCGCTATAAATAGTTCGATAGAGTTTGAATGACTCTTCA
>NC_064878.1:10782500-10815000 GCF_943734665.1 Anopheles aquasalis | reverse complement strand
AGTTAAATGCATTTGCATTAGCAAATAGCCCTCGCGGTGGCAGTAGCGAAGCAGCGAGCTCTGTTGCGCGCGCGCGCGCGCTTTGAGTATTCGATCGCTACGGTGGTGAGCCGTAAATTGAACGAAGCGATCGGCGGGGTGACGGGAAACATTTTCCAAATTCCTTGCTAATTGGATGCGGAGCGAGCGAGCGAGCGAGGGTGCTTCGTGTGGCCAGTGATCGTCGCTGGACGATAGTGTGTGACTGCGTTTGGTTGGACAGAGGATGCAAATATACGGTCACGGTGTGGCCATTCTGGGGCATCTAGATATTTACTGTGTGGCCAGTTTGAGCGAGGCCGAGGTGTGAGCATACCGAGCATATCATTTCTATGCCACGCCAAACATGGGCTTCAATCCGATGCTATTAGCATTTTTGTTTCGTTGCAGTAACGATTTGAGTTGGCCATTATGAAATCGTTCTTTTCCCTGTAACACATCGGTTACTTTGTTGCAAAATTAATCGAAAACTAAGCAGCAAAAAACTACGATTTGGAACCATCATGGGTCATGCACCACCTTTAACCTTTGCCGCCGACATCTGTCTTTCTGTTTACCGTCCACAGCGTCGTTACCACGACTTCGGCATTATCTCTCCTCTCGACGCAAAAAATCCCGCAGCAGAAACAAAGTGACCGGCGCCAGCCGACAAAACAGAAGATTCTCAAGCGATGCAAGCGACGAACCTTTTCAATCGATTCCACCATCGATTGACCGATGGCATCTACGTGCGACCGTAAACGAGCACAAACGGACCTACCGCAGACCGCTTTATCGGTTCGCCCGCGGTCTCATCACCAGTGCCGCATCGTGGTTGAATTGGTTGTTTTTCAGTTTTCCCAAGCAAATGCGAAGAAGAGGGAAAATCGTGCACTTCACATGCGCACCAACACTGACCTTGATGGCGTGGCATGGCGTGAAGACTGTGGCGACACAAGGATGACATTTACAGCCACGATCGTGCGGATAATGAACCAAAAACGAACCCATGTGTACGTTACATCCGTTCACAGCAGCATCACCATCGCGAGTGAGCGAGCGGATAATTTTAATCGATATTTTGAAAAATGATTTTCCAGCGCGGGATTGCGCTGGGTCACGGTTAACGGTGTGGGACACAATTAGAACCGTCCACGCCGTCGCGGTTGTGCGCCCGGTGATTAATACAGTTCCCCTCATCGCTGCAATGCAATTATAGAGGGTGGCACACGTTCAATCGCAACTGCACTTTCGTTATTGTTTGCAGCGTGCACCGTGCGACGTCACTGCACTGCCGTGCGTGCGTTACATTCCAGGCGCAAAGGGTACACGGCCATTTCGATCATACATCATCGCGGCCTAGCGATCGACGATCGACGATGCATAATACTAGCGGTGCGTCCCTTCGCGTCATTGGCCAACCATTTTAGGGGATTTTTTTTTAGGATCAACTCACGATTAAGTAACGATTATGGTGCGTCAAGCGGGATGGATGCAACCGGTGTACCGGTTGCTAGCGGCAGTGAACTTGAGTTGTGGCACATCGTGGCCCCTTTTTGGGACATATGCAACAACAATTGCTTATAAATTGGCAATCATAAGTTGTGCCATTGTGATTCAGTTGGATAAATAACCGTTTTAACCGTTGGTTGGGGTTCTACGCACAAACAGCAAAAGAGTTAATTGAATTCATGCAACCGAAAATTATGTCAAGCGTTGGGTCGGGGTCACAGAATGAAAAATATGAGAACATTAAAAGTCACGAATGTGCGGTTTGCCTCGCCCGAAGCACAGCGGGCAAAGAACTTGGAATTGAAATCAGATTAAACTCCATTAAACACCGTCATCGCCCGTCCTGCAAGCAGCCTCTCAAATCATACAGTCATCAAGGTGCAGCTCGAACCGAACCGAACCAATCCAGTAACAATGTAATGATTTAGTCGATCATCACCTACAGACAAGCAGAACAGCGCAACAAAAACAAAAACCCTCCCATCATCATCACCACCATCTCGCACACACCAAAAAACACTATGATTAATCATCGCTAATGTGTTCAATTTGGCCTGTACCCTTGCTCGCAGACTAATCTTAGTGCTGTGGCGCTCCTGCGCCAAGAATAAAAGCGCACGCCCCGGTTTAGCGCAAACGGGCCTATCCTGACGCTGGCGGACCGCGGCGACGGAAGAAAACATTTTGTCGGCCTGGTGGCGCAAGGTTAGTTGCTCCTTCGCGGTCGGATATGGTGATCCAAATTTGGGTGCGCAATGTGAGCCACGGTGTGATTTTTGGTTCCGCGATTCACGTTCGCCAGAACCATAAATCATGCGTAACTGATCGATTCTGCTCCTCTCGGGCTCTCGGAATCGTGCGCATGGTGCGCCGAATGGTGCGACGAAGTTCTATATTTGGGGGCTGAAAAAAAGATCGCGGCCTCGCTCCTCTCACATTAATAATGCGCACCGGGTCGCACCCTAAGTGATAGGTGTGAACGCGAGATTAAATCTTAATCCTTCTCACCGCCTGTGGCCTTCCACCGAAGGGGAGCACGAACTTCCTCGGAATGGTATTGATACCGGGTGTTAAGAATGTGCTTCCTGGCTAAGGGCTGAGATTAGTTTGATAAATTGTTTAATTATGTTTTAATTAGTTCTTACAGTACATTTTATAAGTTCAGTGGTAGATCGTTCCGCACACTTTAGGAAGTATTGTTTCGATGTTATGTTTTTAAAATTCGAAGTTTTAAATCTCCTCTAGACCTCTGTTTCAGTAAAACATGGTTTAAAAATGATTTTCCTTTTCAATCTTTATGCACAAAATTTAAGCGTCTAAAGGTTCATGCATTTTATGATATTGATTTTAGGAAATGATTCTTATCAATATTTTTATATAATAATCTAATCTAATAACATATCTTAAAGATTGTTTAAGAGATTCGTGTTATATTAATCTTTTATCAAACACTTTCCGCAAATTTTACGTGTAAATCTCATTTTTTAATATCTTGCAACAGTCCGCGGTTTGGACACCACTGCTGTAAACACCTCCGCCTGCGATTATGTTGTTTCCGTCGGCTACGGCAACACAGGCGAATAACGAGTGTAAAACGCCCAAAGAAATCTTGGTGCTTGGTCACGATAACAGGTTTTGGTTCGTTTAAAACCTCTATAATTAATAAAAAAAATAAAGCTTTTGGTTACTTTCTCTGTCCAAAAGATGCTCAAATAATTTTGCCAGCGTGACCGAGCACAGTTAAGATGATAGAAACATTCTTTCAGATCGTAGTTGCATCCATACAGCTACGGTAATAAAGTTTCACTGGTCGTTAAATGGCAACTTTTTGTCGTGTGTAGAGTAAATCTTAGAGATCTCTGCTGACGAGAACGAAATTCATCAGCCCAACCCAGTTTTAACATCTTTCACCATTCTAATGCAGCCTCTTTTTGTTATTGATACTTTTAATTTGAAAATTGCTTCCATTTCAACACGATAGTTGATTTTCCCAACCCTTTACGGATTCAAACGGCTTATGAGTATCTAACTCAGTGATTCAAATTCAAATCGCAAACCACCACCGACCACCCCACCAAATTACCGTAGCACCAGGGAACGAAAATGACCATGCAACCACCCCATTTTCCCCAAAGTGCTTCTGGGACACTGCACATGGTGTGAGGATGGGACCATTTTTCTCACTTTTCACTCTCTCTCCAGTGTGCCCCAGCGGGCTCACAGGGTTAATGCTTCCACTTATCTTCGAGACACGGCGGTGCGGTGCCGTCCCTTTGGTGAAAACTTTACCTCCCTGAAGGACGCCATGGTCCTGTTGCCATTTACACGAGCAAAATTTACCACCTTATCTGACAAAATAAATTATCTCATAATTTTTACTCACTGTCGTTGCGTATAAGGCAACGGATTTGTGTGTTTTGTGTGGCACCTTCCGTTCCGGCGATCCCCCAGTGGCCGGCCTGGCCGGCTGGCTGCCCGATGTGAAATGTGCTCCATCAAGCACCCGCTGTTGGTATTGCACTGGACCACCACTACCAAAAGGAGCAGCAGCAGCCTGACCATAAATTAAAAACCTACTCCTTCAGACTCGAGCGCCCCTCAACGAAGCCGACACGGTGGTAGAGCGGATGCTGTGGAGCATGAAATGTACTGCCTGGCTAGCCTCTTCTCGTAGTACAAAGGAAAAATCGTGAAAAACACAACTTTTCGTTCGCTTTATCTCGAGATTCTGGTCTCGAGAAACCGGTGGTACGGGGAGTGAATTTACCAAAAAAAAAAGAATAGGAAACAACGCAGAGAAGAAGCAAACATAACGAGCTTCTTCTGCGGGATGGTGGATCGGGTGAGTGAAGTCAAAGATTTGTACCGGAGACGCGCAAGTTTGGTCTGAAAAAATGGGTCATCCGCCCACAAAGGGGGAGCGGGGAGCTAGAGATGGCCCGCTGTGTCTCGGGGGCGACCAGGATGATTATCGTCTTCCGGCGGCGCCGTCTCTCGAGCAGTGCCACTTCCGAGATGAATTAGTTAGAGGAGAACACCGGCAGCCCGCTCGTTTCGCATTCGCTTAATCGTCCTGCACAGACTCACAGCGCCCACCGAGAGCAGACACTCGAGAGCGGACACTCGATTTATCATAAGCTCCGTACAGCCGTTATCCGCAAACCGTTTATCACCTTCAACGCGTAGGGCAGCGTGTCGTGGTCTTGTGGAGCGTTCGAGGAAACATGGAATTAATTTTATTACTTTTTATGAACCAATTCCATTGGCCTTTTTCATTGGAAAGGTTTCAGTAGTTTGATTAATTTTTGGATTTTTTTTTATTGTTGAAAAAAGAACGTAATATTCTAGACAAACAATCGTATGTGTTGTTTCTTGGCACGGAATCAATTCATATGCATCCAATGATTCCAATTTTCAGTCCAGTCCGCCTGCTTACGTAAACAAGGTGCACACAGGTAGATGAGAAAAAAACCCAAAGCCTACTGTGACATCGAAAAAACCACAAAATCCAATCAACTGATTCCCAGCCCTGCCCCGAGGTGACAGCAGAAGCTACCGACCAAAAATCATCCTTCCTTCGACTCGACAAATGTAAAGCAATGTCCAGCACGACAGTAACCGACAGTGTTCAATTGACATTTTTCAATCCAAATCCCCCCAAACCACGGGGCCCCGTCGTAGACTGCTACATGCAGTGCATGAATATTGCATTGGAACTGGCGGTGCATTCCAGCACACGGCATGACACTCCAACTTTCCCCAAAATAAGACCCATACGACCAATTCGTCAATCTTCATAAGCAAACATACCGTGCCAGAGTTTGAACGGAATCCCCATCTTCCGACATTCCAGCACAAAAGGGCACAAATGGCCCTGCTGGCCGCATTCTCACCGAAAGGCACAGAAGTAGGCAAATTAAAATTGACACTTCTGCACCCCTTCTACCACCCCAGGAACTAGATATCCTCTCCATCTAATTCCGATTGTCGTTCACTGAAGTCGCCAAGAATGCCGGCGACATTCCCGGAAACGGAGCGAACACAAAGGGATAGCCCCTGGCTCGGGAGAAGACCATGCCATGCCATGAATAATGTATCGTCCGTCTTAGAGGACAAACCGCAGCCCCTGGTTCGGTTTCAGCTTCATGGGCATCGTTCGTCCGACGATACGGAGCCACTCAACCGCACCTTCGTCCCTTTGGAAGGCGACGGACAACCGATGGGACCCGAGAAGGGCCCCATTTCCTTGGTATTTCCGTTTGCTTTTCATTCCACCTCCAATCGGAACGGGATCAGGATACATGGCCAGCTGAAAGGGTGCAATCGTCCAGACAGACTGGTGGGTGGACACGGGATTACAACAACTCCGTCCATTTAAGCCGACTCGGAACATTTTTCTTTGGGAAGAAAAACTCTCTAAATCCTCATGTCTCTGCTACAGCATATGTTGATCGAATGGAAGACCTAAAAAACCAACGATCCACCACCCAACAGCTCCATACACCATTTCGTTCATAATTCAATGATTCCTCTGTTCTTCCTGCCGATGTTCACCATTGTGGTTGATCGTAATCCTTTAAAGGCTTCAACCGGAAAGAAGGAACATCACAACGATCTACCCCGCGGTCCCCGCTGGGGCGAACGGAGTTGAACATTTTCATAATGCTCTTACCCCGAAAAAAAAAACGAATAAATGGCCCATCACTGTTCCGGCTGCGTAAGCTCCACATTATCACCTCATACTCACGCCTCACCGCTGTTGCCCGACCAAAACGGTCCCAGAATATTTTAGAGAGTGTGTAGCTGGACAACTCTGAATGAATAATACGCTCGGGTACACCATAAACACCCTCCCGGGGGTGCCAGGACGCGTTCGATTGAACCATTTACCACCGCAAACCATTCGTAATCATCCAGGCGTAGTGGACAATGCCTTGATGCATGATGTGGGACACTGTGTGGCCTATGTACAGCTTGTTGCATAAGCTCAGACGCTCAACTAAAGGAAGAGGCTCTAAAGTAGCTGATTGAATGCCGATCCGAAAATGGTGTGCTTCCGAGAAGGACACAAAGAGAGAGAGAGAGAGAGAGAGAGCTCCCGGTCTGCACATGTGTGAAGCATAGTGCTAAGCAATGCGAACAGTGATAAGAAATCGTCCTTAATGAATTCATTGGCACGTACCAAGCAACAGACACAGTCCAGTACGATGGCACCCACGAGCAAGGCGAGGGTTGGGTCCTAAATTTATCTAGATAAAAACCAAGCATTCAAACCACAGCCACTTGCTTGCTCCGCACTCATTGCGCCATCATAATCCTACGGCAAGCGACAAACAATAGTAAAATAGTGGTCAGTAAGGTCAACCAGGTCTGCAGGGAAGGGGATCCTGCCGGGGAGTTGCGTTGAGCAAACAACTCCATTCGGCCACAGAACAAAAGGGGTTGCTCTTCCTAAACTAAACATCTTTATCCCGAGCACTACTGAAAGGGATTACTAACAGCAGTCCAGCCGGACGGGTAAGACACGATAAGCTATCTGCGGTATTCAGTGCCCGTATGTGTGAGTCAGTGCGAATTGAAACTTTTATTCGATAAGACTCTCTCAAACAATGGCCTCACTCTAGTAGTCAATAGCTACTAAGCACCACCACAGCAGCACAAAGATGGTGCAAATTGATTGAAATGTCTGGCCATTGTTTCGACGTACAGCCAGTACATGCTTTAAAGTGCCGGGCGAAACAGTTTTATCACTGGATTAAGTCATAGCCGGCAGGACGATGCAAGCAGCAAGACCTCGTACCATCTCTTCCCGTTCGGGTTTGCAGTTGATGCTCTGCTAATCCTTTGTTTATGAATTAAGGTAACAAATTGCAATACCCCTGAGTGCTTCTTAACAAGACAATCAAACATATAGCAGATAGTAGCATTCGGCATTCGGGGGTGGTGCCATGGAATTTCAGGAGCAAATTCCATCACACTCCATCTCCATCGCGTATTATCGATCATTAGACGAATACCGACTCGAAATCCAATATTGCCTGTTCCCCCTTCAAGCTGCTAGCCACCAGCTTGAAAGACATTATTTATGGCATCCCGAAAAAAAGAAGCTGAATCCATGGATCGCGGATCTGGAGCGGATGTACCGCACCAATAAACCATACCGCAGACGTATGCTGTTTTTATGGCCGATAAGAAACAAATTTTCCGACCGATTGCGCATTTTTATTAGATTTCTGTGACACGGGCACGCAACCAGGGCTCCCCCGGGGGGTGCAAAGTCCGAAACCATCGAAACAGTCCATCGAAAACCAATTAGCAGTAAAGCCCGGCTCGGCGTAGCGATTAGAAATCAAAGAGAAGGAGAGACGAAACGAATCATACACACTCCACCAGCACCAGCACCATCTTATGTTTATCAATAACTGCCCCGAAGACGCCGAATAGCAAAACCGGGAATCATCCATCACGAGCTGCGTGAACGAATATTTGTGCTTGTGGCAAGTCCCAGCACACCCAGCGCCCATGATCGACGCGCTGCCGCTGGCCGTCCGTCCCCCCTCGGGGGGGCAGAATGGATTTCCGGATGGCCGTAAATCTCTGGGTGTGCTCGGTGCGCCGAAACGGAAACCGATATTGCGGACACGCCTTTCAGGGGAAGCACGGTATACCGGCATGGACCGAAAGGAGTATTCCGTCCAAAAACCTATGCGACCACATTAACGAGTCTGGAACGACGAGTCGTAGCCAGTCCGCGTACAGTAGCGCTCATGTTTATCGTTCACAATTGGCAGTCGTCGCGCGAACAATTGTCAATACATCATATTGAGTACGAAGCTGGTGCGGTGTTTAGAATTACCGACAACGGCGCAATAGTACGTTTGTGTTTGGCGTTTTTATTTGAAAAAGCAAAGCAACAATTCATCATTCCACGTGGTGAGTTCTTTTCGCCTTTTTCACAGGCAGGACTGCTCAACGATTCCTCCTCCAGAAGTTCTTCAGTTCCAACCGAACTTGCTCGTTTCTAGGGAGCACACAGACGTTCTAACGGTTATTTATGATTCCACCAAAGATTTATGTCTATTCGTCTGGGGCTGTCGTCGGTCTGACGTGCTGTGCATTTTTGGGGCGGGCGAACCGTAATCCAACACTAGCACGGAATGCCGAGAAACAATGCCAGTAGATCACAAATGTCGGTCGAACGTACGATTGATTCGTGATGCTTCCAACGAAAATAGGGAATTGGAGGCGAGTACGGGCGTTACCAGACTCTTCAAGAATAACATTAATGGTAGGAAGTGGACGAAATACGAAATAGGAAACCACAGCAAACCCTAAGGCTCACGCCAAGCCAGCTATTACATCGGGAATCAGGATCAAGCAAATCATACGCATCAATGCATTCGATTGCGTTGGGAAGCCGGGATGGGATGGAGCTTTAGTATCATAAGAGCAACCGGATGGGTTACTACATTCTACGGTATGCCCTGGAGCCAGGGTATAGTTTCACTTCCCTTCCACCAACCTAACACCCGGTCGGATAACCACGCAGTACTAAGAGCGTTTATGGTGAGAGCTTAGCAGTGTCACGGAACCGAACCCTGATCCGATTAGCGTGTGCTGGCCTCCGGCTCTCACTTACGCGCTGCGCTGCACTGAAGCGGAACCATCTAATACCGTGTACATCATCATCATCACTGACCCGGTTTCCCGGTGCAAGGCGGGCAGCATAATTTATGATCTAGACTGACGATACTCGACTTGTTTGCAGAAAGCTCGGTCATTGGAAAAAATCCATTCCCGACAGAAACAATATTTCGTTGACGACAATGGAGTTTTTTTTCGCAAAAGTCTGCAGGTTATGTTTTACTTTAGGTTATTTTAAATGCACAGGAGTAAATAATAGTTTTCTAATGTAATGGTAACTCAATTGCAACATTTAGTTACTTACTAATAATAACTATTTTTAATAGTTACAAGAAAACTCTAACTGATCGTGGAAAAATCAACAATCGCGCCGAATGCTATCAAAACTAATCAGAAAAAAGACTAAACAGGACCTTCACGGTAAATCCTCAGAAAATGCTCTTTTAAGAAACAAAAATGCAAAATTTTAGTTTGAACAACTTTTCCAGGATCGAGAAAGTTAATAAATATCAATTCAAACCTAATTAGATGTGCGTTTAAAAAGGTAACATAAAGGGAAAATCTTTTTTTCTCATATGCTTGCAACCATTTGCATATATTTAATAAAATACTGGAAAATGCTAAAGTAAATACCACAACTAAAACCAACAAAAATCCTAAAACCTTCTCGGTAAATCTGATAAATCTACTAAGCTTTTCCTCTGCATCTATTTCTTCACCTTTCGTTTGAGATTGCGAACCGACCAGCCCGCCATATAATTCCCTACGGAACAGAACCGGCCCCTAAACACACCCAACGCGCTGATTAATCACTCCCGGGACGACGATCCACCCAAGCCACCCCCTCCTTCCCCCCCCCCCCCCCGCCCCCTGTGTGACAGCGGCCGATGGTGAAAATTCAATTACAACCTTCCCCCGGACATTAAACTGTTTAACGAACCGTAGGCGGAAAATCTCCCGACAACGCTAGACACCGGCACGGACAAGGCAGGATCTTGGGACGCGCCTTCCCGCGCTCGTCAGCCGAATGGACCGACAATGGGCAGAAGAAGAAGAGCGCAGCACCGTGCAAGGTGGAGAAAGTAACAAACACCGTCTCACCGGAAGCCAGGAGCGAGGAGCCAGGACATTCCGGTGGTTCCGGTCGGCATCGGTCAGTGGAATTGACTCTGATTACATACCACGGCGCCACGGATGACCGACCGTCGTCACTACCAGCGTTCCAGTTCATTCATTAAGCGCTGCCCGATCCTGGCAGCGATTTAATGCCCGTTGCTTAGAAGCAATTTGCAACAAATCGAATTCTTGGCGTGCGCTCGACGCGCTTATTGCTCATCAATAGGCGATCGGGAAAATTTAATTAAATCAACAACAACAGCAGCAGAACCTCCCCCTGGTTGTTGTTGTTGTTGGGTGACAACAGCCAAGCCAAGCGAGATTTCGCGATAACGATGTAGGTGGAGACGATTATCCCTCTTATCGTCAGCAAACAAACTGGCAGAACAGGCGTCCCGTGTCGTTTTGCGATTGTTTTCGCATCGCCCATCACCAAGAGTCGAGCCCGCCACCATTTTGTGTGGCTGCGGAGAGTTTATCATAGAGCCCTGTGCCTTCACCAAGGATGCAGCATGCATCACAAACACCCATCCATGCACACATGGTCGGTACGCTCCGTGGCATATCGGCAAACATATTCAAGCAGCGTGCTCCACCATCTTTGCGACCACAGTTCCGGATGAAGTGGGTTGAGGTGAGGTTTCTAATTAAAACGGAAACATATCCTCTTCCCGGTGAACGTCCGCATAACCGGACGGATCATAAATCTTCCCCAAACGTTCGTCCGTCCGTCCATCCGTCCGTCCGCGGTTCTTCGGCTCCGCCCGGATGGTAATGGAGTCACCGCGCGAAGCACAGATGCACCGACTCGACTCGTCTCTCGGGTCTCGGGGAAGGATGACGCAAAGGATACGGCCCCAGAACCACGTATTGCTAGCCATTTTGCGGTTCGTGCGGTGCTAAATCAATTATCGAGCCACGGGGCCTTAGCGAGACATCGGCCACCGGCCTCCAGTAGGACAGCGAGAAGCTCTGCTCGAGCGCTTCTTCACCTTTTGCTTTCACGTGATTTCTTGCAGCCATTTTTGCCGTTGGCTGTTGCTCCTAGCACAGCATGAAGACAGGGAACAGGGATGTTTGAGGCCAGCAATATTGGAATTTATTTATTTATCCCCAAAGATTGGTGCGAAATTGGATCGGTTAACTGATCGCGCTCTCCCCCTCGTCCCGGTGACAGCTCTCCGGGGTGCCTCTAATTGGAATTCACTTTCATGAAACGAGCGGAACCCGTTAGACGAGAGGACGCCTTAATTAATGAATCATTTTGATAAAAATAATTACATATTTAATATAAAGCTCCTCCTCTCCTTAGCTACCCTATATTCTGACAAACGCCATTTGACGTAAAGGGAAAAGCAAACAGGCGTGCTCGCCCTTTACATTGTGCCGGTGTGCCGCTGCATTTATCTAAATTGCGTTCGAAGAAATGTGCATCTCCAGCACCAGCATTGCCAATTACTAGTCACTTTTACGCCCTCGTCTCTCGGATCCATCACGTGCGAAACATCTGAGACGGCGGGCGGCCCTGGTTGGCCCTGGCAATGACTGAGCCGAGCCGAGAGCCGTCGACAATCAGTCCACAATCAGACGCTGGGCCCGGGATGAGCTTACAATAAAAATACCTCTCACGGTTCGCGTCATAAAATGGTGCCGCGCAAACAGTCGGATTCTGGGCGAGGATCGTAGTGGGTACTAATTGCGAAGCGACTTCATTTCACTTCAGCCACCCACACGTACACACGGAGACACGAGAAGTGTTTGGTCATCCTTCACGGGGTTCCTCGTCAGCAGCGTCGTCTTGTTTGGCAGACGATACTGATTTATGGGGGTGGGGCTGCACGTGAACGCGATACGGCGGAGTTATGGCGCACAAGATACGCCCGCCCGTTATCAGCCGATCCTATCCGAGGCCAGCTCATCTCTGTGGCCACTTTTGCATGCTCTCTTACTCTTGCACGGCACCAGAGGGCTCGTGATGCTCGGTGATATCAGTGATGAGAGCGTCATGTGCAGTTCACCTTGCATGCAGACCCCGTGCTAATTAGAGCCACCTGGGCCAGAGCCGGAGCCGAACCGGGAGGTCGTAATGTAATAAAAGTGGGTAAGCTACCGGCACAACGTTCGTTGACTCTCGTTTGCCAATTATTGCTAATGGTATCAGTCTTAAGAGATTGTGTAGAAAAGCAGTGTTTAGAGGACAGATTCAGATTCTGCCAGAGGCCTGTTCTTTCCTAGCAGTTTTGTCTCCTTCAAAATTCAGAAAAAAACTATCAAAGGATCTGAGGATAAATATCTTCATTTAATATGTAATGGCTACTATTTCCAGTTTTAATTTCTTTGAAACCGATGTAACGAAGCTAATGCTAATGGAATAAAGAGTTACAATTAGAAAAGATTGCTCAAAAAATTGTAATTATTTACTAAAAATTAATAGGAAATTTGAGAATTGGAAATGCTAATCTAAGAAATAAATAAAACAAAGTTTCTTCCATAATTCAATCAAAGCTTGAGATATGGAAGGTTCTAAGCATCCAGGACTTGGTGTTCTGGATATCGAATATAATCTTCTTAGGAACAGTGTGCCATTGTACAATCGAACTGGTTAATCAAAGATTAACTATTCTACGTCATCCCTACAATCAATAAACACACAACGCATTGATTACACGACCGAAACGCGTCAGCAAGGCTCCACAACATATGCAGTTTACTTTATGAGTGTATAATCATCAAACAGAACAGGAAACACATAGCAATGGCGCACATAACAACCGTCATGTTTAATCTGAAAAGAAATAAAAGATTTTAATTTCTAAGGCTACAGAAAGGTCTTCGTTACTCTGCAATTTAATTAAACAAATGAGATATCAATACAAAATTTAATCAACTACTGAGCAGACTTTCTAATGCCTGCTGAACTGCCACGTAACGTAACCTTCTCGTGGATCTTTCCAATGGGAAAGCACACTTTTTGGGGATTTTTTACTCTACTTTCCCGACAAAAATGTCAAAACAGAAAATTCACGCAATGCTTTACATACGCATCGGACACGCCACGATAAGGGTTGGAATAGCCCTCCAGCTAATAATGGCCAGCGGCTTAGAGGAATCCCCGGCGTATAATTTGAAGGTCTCTCTCTCTTTCTACTTTTTTCTCTCTATAACT
This sequence comes from Anopheles aquasalis, assembly GCF_943734665.1. Taxonomy (NCBI): domain Eukaryota; kingdom Metazoa; phylum Arthropoda; class Insecta; order Diptera; family Culicidae; genus Anopheles; species Anopheles aquasalis. Next base: position 10,801,544 of record NC_064878.1, on the reverse strand, counting down.
GGCCCGGTACCTGTTGCTGGGTGTAATAAACATTGAGCTATAATTTGTTTGTCTGAGGTGCATCCCCTACCCGCGTTTCGGTTTGCCGGCTCCGGCCACTGCATCAATATTCTAATCACGTTCCAGCCTTGTTGCCCACAGCCAACAAACGTGGCAAGACATGCCGAATCATTGGGCCCACCACCGCCACCGCCTTGTTTCCTCCTCTCCAGTCCCCTGGACTGCTATTCAACCATAAAGCCCACCACCGGTTGAGATTGAGCTTAAAGCTGGGGAAAACATAACGTTTTATTGAAAAATTAGAACAATTCCCATCCACTCCCCCCGCAAGCATCTGCCAAGGTAATCATAACGCCGTCCAACCAGTCTGCCAGTCATTGCGCAACGCCTCGGTCATTATCAAGGCGGTCACAGTCCCGTCAGTTGTGGCGCCTCCTTCCCGCCAGCGCACGAGTCGAATGGCGGACGGAACCACGCGGTCGATCGGTTCAAAACAGTTCAACGATCACGTGGTCGCGTTTGCCTTCGGGTTGATGACGTCACGCCGATCGTTTGTTCGGGCTTGGTTCGGCTCGTACCCGTTCGAAGGGTAGCCGCGTCGATCGTAGAGGGAATGGGGTGGCCACGGTTTGTTCAACATGACTCCATGCATGCGCATGCTCCGGCCCTTTGCTTATCGTCTCAAAAGGGCCACAAACACAAACGACAGTTAAACGGTTTGGACTGGTTGAATCAAGCGGGCGCCATCATTACCCAATGGCGGTGCGATTCCACCAATCGATCGCTCGACTCGGCTGCACAGTTGGTTTCCCTTTTTCAGCAACATCGATCGATGGTAATTAACGGCACGCATGCTCCTCGATCATGTTGCCGTCTTCTAATACGCTCTGCAAACATTAACACTTTATCACCCAGCGACGGCAATCAACAACAGAACTTCGGTGGAACATCGTGATCGCTACATTACAACGATCGCCGTTGTTTGTAATGTTCCTTACAAAATGGTGACGCTTTTGTTTAGCACCTTAACATGACATCAATAAACTTCTATCGTTGGCCCTTTCCACCGCGATCTTGATCCCTCGGCCCTGATCCACCTCATTATTTCGAACAACGGCACCGATCACCATCATCGCCTGATAAAGCCCGCATGTTCTCAGCGATTAATGCCCGTCTATTAACACACGATGCTTGCTCGCTGGCTGGCTGGCTGGCTGGCCTTCCCGCCATTTCATCCATCATCAAAGAGCAAGCAGATTCGATGCAGTCGATCAGACCGCCCAGTCGACGGTATCAAAACGGTGTGTTTAGAGAGGTGATCAGTGTGTCTACAAATGGAGCCCCCTGTTGTACTGCCATAAACTGTTTGACAAACAGAACGCACACAATGTTTTCGACCGACCGACCGACCCACGACGACGACGAAGGGGGAATGGGAGATGCAGTGACGACGGCGAGAGAAACGTAGCTGGCGCTTGCAAAGCGTGCCGCGCACGTGAGCCACACACTGCGCCACGGTCTGTCCATGCGCCTGTATGTGTGCCGAGGAACCACCGAAAAGGAGCAAAAGCTCGCCAATCCTGTCATCATCCAATCAACTCCAACTCCTCGCCTATCACTAGCACATGCGCTCTCTCTCTCTCGCTCTCTCTCGCTCTCTCAAGCTTTGTACGCTCTCACCGTGCCCTCCGTTTTACAATCCAACGATAAACACTACCCCTCGCTACCCATTCTCTGCCCCTCCCGTTCGATCGTTCTCTCGGTGGCTGGGAAGGCTCAGAGGAGGGGCCGCTTGATGGCAGTGATACCGAAAAGTCAGGCCCAGGTGCCGGTGGCCCCGGTGCAAGGGTGTAGTCCACGTATTTAAGCGCGAACAGGCCCACTGAAGGTCAGCAAACGGCATTCGGCTGCAGCGATCGACGCGTGGTTGTGGTGGGATTGCGATCGACGATCGCGAGACGCAGCGAAAGTGCGCTCCAGCTCCAGCTCAGCAGCCACAGTAGTTCAGTGGCAGTCGTCTCTGATAGTGCGACCAGTGTGGAACAAGGTGGAACAAGTGGTGTGCCCCAGATGCAGCACTAGGAATCGATCCGTTGTCGGACGCCAGAACAAAACCACGAGCCGTTGTTGGCGTTAAGTTTTGGCGAAAGTGTTGGCAAAGTAGCTCCCTTCTCTCGTTTGCATCATTGCGATCGCCATCGCCGGTAGCGGCTCCTAACTACTTGCCTGCTTGCCAGTAGCCCTTTCTATTCATCGCCATCATCGCCATCATCGTTAGCAGCAGCAGCAGCAGCAGTAGCAAAATGTCGTCCAGTGTGAGGTTCGCATCGAACCGTCTGCTCCTAATGCTGCTAAGTGGCCTATTGTTCGTCCTAATCTGTGATATTGATCGTGTGCTGGGAGCGTCGGTATACAAATCACCCAATCTCGACGGTAGGTTTACGTTTGGCTTTCGGTGTACGTGTCATCATCATCAATAGCGTACTAAGCGCTGCCGGTTGGTCTCGTAGTCACTGTGTCGCTGTCTGTCTCTCTAGTTGTTGTTCTCTCTCAATGTTTGCCCGACGAGCGAGGTACTATACTCTCGATCCTCAATCGATCGATGACAGGTGTTTTTCACGGGCAACAGCGTCACACCGTTGCAGAGATGGTCGTTTGAGTGAAATGTGTTTGGTAGTAGCAACATGAATCGGAAGGCAGTATGTGGTATGGTGGCCATTCTATCCCCATTCTAGCTCAGTTATTGAAACAGCTGGAGCTGGAGGTAACGAACGTACGGGGTTAAACAGGGCTAAGAATGTACTGCGCAAATCAGCGTCACCGCACGATGTTACGACGGCAACGATCACCGATAGAAGAAGTGAAGTGGTTGACAATGAAATTTGTGTTTTTGCAAATTACTTCCCACCCCACCAAAAACAGCCTTTCTAGCAAACTTCCGACAACCGTTTATTTTTTTGCCACAATCAACTCACCAGCAGCCGTAGACTGTTGAGTGGCACAAATAAAAAAACAATCTCAAATGGTTTTGCTTTGGGCGAAGTAGAGCGTACGCACGTTAGGTGTGCGCGCTCGCGGTCAATGCCATCGGTATGCTGCACCACAATAGCCGTGGTGGTTGATGGTCATTTTTCTTCTTATTGGTATGCTGATAGGGTGGAAAGACTAGACCATACTCTGGCACACCGTGGCCCTCCCCTTTGTGCACGGCCCTGACAGGCCATGGAGTGGAGTGTGTGTCATGGAGTGTCGCACCTTTTGCACGTTTCAAGTTGATTCGATTCGCGCAATTTTTTTTCCATGAGTTTACTTTTTCTTCCCCTCCTGCCGTTTATGCTTGTGTCACGGTTTTCTCTAGTTCATGGTCGATTTGCGCAGAAGGTTATTTACACTTCTACTAGCGAATATGCTGCAGATCGGGGTGAGAGCGATTTGCATAACCGCAACCGAAGCAAGGCACTGGTCCATTAAAGGACCAGTTGTTTGGTTTTTTTTCTTTCTTTTTCGTTGTTCCTTTTTGTCTTCTGTTGCCATTCAAAAGGTTGTAGACTGTCATCGTTGTCTTAACATTCCATTCATTAGGATAGGAGCGATCGTTTCGGGAGGTTTCTACTCAGGCAGGTGTGTTATCAAGATTGCAAAAGACGTTTTTTTTGCTTCGTTCTTTGGCATTTCGCATGCTAGGCAATCGGTATTGGAATCCAAATGGTTTTAAATTTAATAATTTTCACTTTAAAGTGTTTAATCTCAATTTAAGTAAACTAGAATATGCTGCTTTCTAAACTGCTGCTACTAAAAATAGTAAATCAAAACAACAATTTTCTCATTTTGCATCTCTCTACAACCTGCCAGTCTCGTCTGGCAACATCGACCGGGGACTGGCAGCCCCGGTACGCCAGGTTGTGTCATTCCAAAGTCGGAAAACGTGCTCACCACCTATCACAGCCGCATCGCACTTATGATTGATCACAGCGCTCTACCGCTCGCTGGTGATTACTGTTACCGGAACCCCGGCGGATTTGCTTATCGTCAACGGTAACGACGACAGAAAACCCCCGTTTCCAAGATGAACTCCACCCCTGTTTCGTTCGATCGGTTGCACACGTGCACCGCGAGCTATTTTCACAAATAATTGCCCAGCATGTGGGTCCAGTCCAACAGCAACCGGCAACCGGCGCACCCAGCGGCGATCGTGCTGGTTGCATAATGCATTCGATACCTTCGGCAGGCGGGCAAATCATTTTCCCATTCCCTTTGACTTGGCTACTTGGATTCACGCGGACCAACCCAAAAGGTGACATTTCACGGTTCGACATAGTTTCCACTGCCGACCGATCGATCGAGAAAAATGAATCTATTTTTAGTGCGGTCCGGATCCGCGAAACCAGCACCACCGTGAGCTTAAAGGGTCTGGCCCGTGTGTGACCGGTTTTCGGAGAAAAGTTGTTTCCCCCCCCTCCCCCATTCGCTTACCAGTCTCTGATCGGGTTGCTCAATGCCGCACAGTATCTGTAATGGATTTACGATCGACTTTTAAAGAGCCAGCCACCAGTGCGCACCGGTCTGGCGTTCGGATTGCGAATTACTTCACCTTCTTAACCTCGCATTCTTTTCCTCCTCCCTTCCCACCGTTCTAGATGCACGCCACTGGAAGCGATCGGCGGAGAACTACCTGAAGCAGGTACTATCGTACGATGAAAACCGTCGCATGAAACCGTCGGTGGCCAAGAATGTCATCATCTTCGTCGGTGACGGTATGGGCATCGCCTCCCTCTCAACCGGCCGCATCTTCAAGGGACAACGAGCGGGCCGTTCCGGTGAGGAGGAACAGCTAAGCTTCGATACCTTTCCGAACACGGGCATGTCCAAGACGTACAACACCGACCGGCAGGTACCGGATTCGGCCGGTACGGCGACGGCCATGTTTTCTGGCATTAAAACGCGATCCGGTGTGGTGGGTGCCGATTACACGATCACCGAAACGAACCTAGAGGCAGCCAAGGTGCCATCGTTCATGGAGTGGGCCCAAGCGGAGGGCAAACGGACGGGCATTGTGACGACGACGCGCATTACGCACGCCACACCGGCCGCCTGCTATGCGCACTCGATCAATCGGAACTACGAGTGTGGCGCCAAGATTCCGGTGGGGATGAAGAGCCGCATTAAGGACATCGCCCGGCAGCTGGTTGAGGATGAACCGGGAAAGAGTATGAACGTGATTCTGGGTGGTGGAAGGAACTGTTTCGGTGCACCCGTACCGGACCATCTGAAGACGGAGTATCGGTTCAATGGTGCGATGGAGAAGACGTGCCTGCGGACGGATGGTCGTAATCTGGTGGATGATTGGCGGGTGCTGAAGAACGGCACAAACGCCCAGTACGTCTGGAAGACAGAGGATCTACGGGACGTTGTGTTGGATGAGGTAGATCATCTGCTCGGTTTGTTTGCTGACGATCACATGAGCTACGATACGATCCGGAACCGTGGGGACGATGGAGAACCGTCGCTCAGTGAGATGACGGAGGCGGCCATACGGGTTCTGCAGCGTCCTGGTAGTGCCGGATTTGTGCTGATGGTTGAGGGAGGACGGATTGATCATGCGCACCACCAGAATCACGCCCATCTTGCGCTGGCCGAAGTGGTGGAGTTGGACAAGGCGGTCGAGACGGCCCTCAAGTTGGTGGATCTGGATGAAACGCTTATCATCGTGACGGCCGATCACTCCCATGCGATGACATTCAATGGCTATCCGGACCGGGGCAATGATATTCTAGGTCAGCAGTAATGACTGCCAGCTCCCTGCTGTGCAATACCTTTTAATCAATGGCCCTGTTTTCTTCACTCGTAGGATTCGGGAATCGACCTAACGCGACACCCTACGAAACCATAACCTACGCCAATGGGCCCGGATTTCTGCAGCACCGCTGGAACGATACGCTGCTGACGGAGGACGCCGATTGGGCTACCTGGGTGAAAGTGGGCCAGCTCAATCGTTCCGAAATCACCTACCGACATTTGGCCGCCTTCCCGCTCGGTGATGAGACGCACGGTGGTGAGGATGTGGCCGTGTTTGCGTCCGGTCCCGGTGCCAGCCTGGTGCGTGGTACGTTCGAGCAGAACTACATCGCGTACGTGATGAGCTATGCGGGGTGTATGGGACCGGCCAAGCGGCTAAACGTTGCCTGTGACGATGACTTCCGGCTCGAGTTTGACCAATCGTCGGGAGCGGCTGGTACGCACCCGGCGGCCATCATCAGTATTGCGCTAGTCAGCGTGGCGTCCGTTTTGAGGCATTTGTTTTAAATCTCGTGGCGTCGTTGCGTCGTGATCCCCCTCATGTACGACGCTCTGTTGTATCATTTTGTTATGTGGGTTAAGTGCTAGAAATAGAGATTGAAGTAGAAATGGCGAGACATTTCAATGTACAGTATGGACGCCTTTTCTTTCCATCACACCAGAGTGTGGAACGTTTTTTATGGTCTTTCAGACATGACCTACATCTATAGAAGATCCTGGTATTAATTGAAATTCGTCCCTTCGGCAAAACCTCTTCCGATAGACACGACACAACACGACACCGCCACACCTTGCAACATTCGTTCTTTGAAAGGAAACGGCTATTCCGTTTGATGTTATAAACCACCTAAGGGCGCTTACATACGCCCGGAACAGCACCTGATGTCACCGGCACCTGAAGTACTTTACGCGCATGTTTTAATATTTCATGAGTAATTTCCTTTGTTGCATCGTAACAACTCAATGGAATACAGCTTGCAACACAGATGACAGGGCTTACCTCTGGCACAGCACGGAACCGAAGCGATTCCCTCCGGGAGCGCATACCTCGCTGAGCTTAACAAATGACACGTGGAGTACACGCGTAGCGTAGATCCTCCTCTGGTGTGCATCCTCTGGTGTTTTGCGAGAAGCTAGCTAGAGATGCTGCGGTACCGGGCGCGTGCTGGTACACCATTTATTACACACGATGCACCATAAATATATGGTTTGCCGCGAGCTACCGAAGGAAAGCCGCACGTGATGCTGCACTACTGCTGCTGCTACTGCTGCGGCAGGGAAAGGGAACAGGTGAGTTTATCCATCTTTTCGTCCCCGAAGAAGTCTTTGAAAACGGGAAACAGCTTGAGGTGATGATGATAATGTGTAATAATACACCCTGCATCGTGCATCGTCGTTGTGGCAGTACCCAGCTCAAGATGAGGTGCACCAGCTTTTGATAACAATTTAGAAGCTTAACACCTAGTACCGCAGCATAGTTGTGTGGAAAGGAACGGATGCAGTACGTTCGTTGTTTTCCTTGACGTTGACATCGACATGTTTTAGTGCCAAATGCGAGTGTACCGTACGCTGTACAAACTCTCTGATGCGATATAATTTGTATATTGAACAGGAAAATGAGAGATACAGACATTGCTCTTAGGGTTAGTATATTGTTTCACTCAATGCTCTTAAACAGTCCGTCCGTTATCATCATTAATACGTTTCTTGGTACTGGTCAAGTTTACAAGAGTCAATATTAATTCCTCCAGGACTCAGCTGTACCGCTCGACGTGGTGCTCAATTAGTCCAGTAGAATAATTCTTTTCTAAAGGAAACTACATCTCTTCTCAGAATCATCCGATAATCTGGTACTAGCTACCTGTGTGATCCTGCTGAGGATGATAAAAAGCACCCCTACCAGCAAAGCAACTACTAACCGAGCATTGATAGGATAATCTTTTCCAGCGTTACTTTGCCGTTCGTGTGGCCTCTCGATAATGGGCTTCCCGGGGGTATCGTTGTATCGTTTTACGACCCACACGCTCCTTCCCCTTGAAATGGTGCACGCTTCTGCTTTGCTTATTGTGAACGCCCCGGTACGACATAGATTGTAATTTGGTCAGATTTACCGGATCTGCATCGTTAACAGCGCAGCCCCGTTACGCGTCGATGGTCAGCTAGGATGGAAGTGGATTTCCATTCCACACGCACACAAACACAGGTGAACACACGGCCAGCTGCCGATGCGATAACATGATTGGTGATTTTATCGGATGCTCCCTTTTGGTCGCTCTTGAAATGGTTTTAGATTTTTGCAAGAATTGTTACCGATTATTACCGAACAGTGCGCTGGGCACGGAGCACCCGAAACCGAATTGGTGATTGGAATCGGGTGCTCCAGTCTGATGCAGGACCGAAAATCGATTTCATTTATCGCTCCAAAACGGCCTGAGGCCATTTTAGAGAACACAATCACAATGGCAGGCCTGGCCCAGGACATACACCCAAAAATTGGTTTACAGAGATTCGGTGCGAACGGTTAAGACTTTTCGGTGGTCCTTTCGGACTTCTCCGGTAACTAGTGGGCAGCCGATAGCGAGGACAAGGTTTTCTAGCTTAATGATGATGGCTTCGATTAACCTGCTCCTACGATGCTCACGCTATTGCATCACGGGGTCGGGAGCGTAATGGCCAATATCGTAAATGGTAACGGCCGTGCCGTTCGATTTGGTGATTGCGTACCGATGGTCATCGACGCAGATATCCATGCAATTCCCAGAGCGATAGCACGCCTAGGATTGAGATTGATTGTATTTGCCCCCCGGGAGATTAAATATTTTGTTGTGAATATCACGATCGTAGGAGCCCTTCTTGTTTTATGGAAGATTACGTTAGTGTTTGATAAATATCGTTGTCCTGAATGAACAATTTATTTAAAAAATCCAATCAATAAAAGACCTACATTTACCTTTACTGCGATACTAGAACAATCCTATCCATATCATAACAGTCGGATGACTTTCATTCTCTGATTAAAAAAGTAACAATCCATCCAGAAATATGCCTCTACCAACATTGTAGCATAGCATACTTTTTGCATATTTGTCTGCAAAAAAAATTGCTACCCAACTACGCTATCAGTGCATAAAGGCAAACAATTATAATCTACAAAGAATAGGGATCCGCAATACTTGTTCCAACCAACAACTACCCGCCCGCCTTTTGTTTGCTGCAGAAATGCATACTCCAACAGTAGAGCGCGAGTTGTGCGAACTGCAACTCATCGATGCAACAATGCACCACAAACAATGCCACTTTCACGCAAGTGTGGGCAGCCACACCCGAGGCTGAGGCTTCGTGGGCTAGCATTAAAAACAAAAAACCAACTGAATCCCCCATCCACGAGCCCCATCCTGCCACGGCTTCAGCCCAGATTGACCGGGATGGATATTAAAAAAGTGACCGGAACCGACTCACCGCCTGCCCGATGGAATCAATTGTGCATCGCTGCATCGCACCGCAGCTCACATTCGCGCCACATGACGACAGGTGTGTTCTCGTGTGGTCAGCCGCGGACTGGACTGATCGAAGCGCCATTAGTTCGCGCAACAGAATTGAAAAGCGCACCCGGGCACCCGGGCCGTACCTATTCTTTTGCTGTCAATCGTGAGGCCCTCGCACCACTCCGCAAAAGCAACCACTTGCGGCTGGTTGGAGCATTTTCCGGGCGGCAGCCTCGAGTGGTGCTGAGTGGCGTGTGGAAAGCCAAACAGACTACGGCCGGACCGCGAGAATCCTTTCGTAAGCTAGACAGCCGGACATAATCCGTTTCGAGCATATGTATCACGGGCAAATTGAGGCAATGCTTCGGCATCGAGTGGTTGCAGTCCTGGGTAACCAGAAACCCGGGACCGGGGCACCGGACAGGCTGGTTGAGGGCAACAATGATGGGTGGATCCTTTTTGCGCTCGGCGCTTTTGCACTAACGTTCGCTATCGCCTTTTGTTCTGAGCTCTCCGTGTGTTGATTGGGACGGGGAGGGGGATGATAAAAATGTATGAAGCTGCCTTCCTGAAAGAGGAGTGATGATGATGATGATGATGTTACTACAGCATGCAATCTGATTGGCACTGCTTTCGTAATCTGTCTTTCCGTTGTTTATTGTTAAGCTACCACCGAAGCAGGTAGAATGGGGCAGGTGTTTCCATCCAGAAAAAATGAACTCGTGTAGAATTAAGGCATTTTGATTCAAAATTTTCAAAAGGGTATGTTTCTTTTATTACTTGATGATGACCTTTTAGTTTAATTTATCTGAAACTGGTCAAACTATTGATAAGTAACGATATCGACAACAATTATCGACAATGGTTTTGTAAATAAATGTTAAAAAAGCGAAACAGAAGTAAAAAAGTAATATTAACAAAAGGAAAGTCAGTCTCAAAGACTTTCGTTTCGTAAAAAGCGTTTAACAACAAAGCAAGTCATTTATTTAATAAATCGAGCATTCATTCAGTAAAAAAGCTGAAAAATATTTTGTAAAAATGTTATGTACAACAAACATTTTACACCACCAACACCAATGAACATTATTTCTAATTTCGCATCTGGGTTAATTTATTTCGGCGTTTAGGTACAATGATTTCGACGACTTATTAATTCATGCAATCCGGCAATTTGATTTACCATTCACGGAATACATGTCTGACACCGTAGAAATAAACTGGACCAACAAACTCTACCTCTCAAACTCACATAGCGTGGCGCTCGGCAACGGTGTTTCAGTTGCACCACCACCAATGGAGGCGCCAGGCGCTTCACGTGAAAAAAAACTCCTTTCCTCTGGCGTGCCCATGCCCGGAACATGATTTTTATTCAATTTGAGTCGCTTGATAGATTTCAAATTTAACCGAACTCATTCTGACAGTCTTGCCCCGGTCCTTCGCACACGGCATTACGGAACATAATTCCTCCACCTGCAACCCCACCGTACGGCTAGCGAGGTAGTGAGGTGTCTCTTGTGCTGGACGAGGAAAACAAAAAGCTCAATCAATAGGAATGGGAAGGAAAGGAGAGGTCACCGGTCTATTTGCCACTTGAGCAGCAGCACGGTAAGACGAGTTGGCTCGCATATCCGTCCATTTCTCTTATCTTCAACTATCTAGGAATGCGCCCGCAACCATTTAACGTCGAACGTGAGTGGGCTTCATCCATTAGGAAAACATTTTATTTAATTGAAACGAAACCATCGCATCGCACGCTCGGTCACTTTGGCTGAGGCACACACGAGTAAAGGTTGGTCCCAGCTCTGAGAACCTCAGCAAACAAGCGTATCCGCATTGTGGAAGGGGACCTCTTATCGGATCAACCGCACCGCATGAGGGATCTTCTCACGTATTACGTATCGCCTATCCTCCACGATGATACTGCTACGCCACATGTTCAGGTAACTAAACATGCAAAGTGCTAGGTGCTAGCTGCTAGCACTGCTTGAGCAATTTTCGTCCAGAAGATGTCCTTTTTCCATCCAGCACCACCAAAAGCACACCTCGATCAAAGTGCCTCGAGCAAACAAACGGCCCGTACGGTAACGCTTGGCAACCGAACTGCCTATTTCGCCACTACCCACCCCGGGGTACTTTGATTTTATCGATAGCTACAGACCGGAGCAGACCGCAGAAGACCCTGGCGCAAGGTGATATTTGCTCAAGTATTTCCATTTTCGACAAGATGGCACCAATTTGGCAAACTATCCGGCGTGTGTACCTGGTTCCGTGGTCAGAGCAGGAACCTGGTCCGGTTCGGTATGGTTGCTGCTTGGTGGCTTTTGGCCTGGACCTCGATGGGTTGGCAAATCAAAAACCTAATTATAAATAAAAGTTAAAAGTGTCTTCCGGAACAAACTTGCTGGTGTTTACCGCGACCACGTGGGCTTTTGGGCAGGTAGAGGTTGTACGCGCACTGTAAAAGGGTGAGTTGACAAGTTCCCAAACCAACTTTAGAGTGAGTTTGCCTTTTTTTTTGGTTGCCAAATAACCAGAATAAAACGATATTCTGAGCATATTTTACATTATAATGTAGTGATGGCCAAATAGTTGTTTGTTGTTTGATCAACTTGTCATCGTTTAAAGCGAGCCAGCGGAGCCGAAACCGAGCACCCAAAACTGTGTCCAAGGCAACCCAACGTCACCCAAAGATAGTGATGTTTGTCCATTGCTTTAATGAATGTTTTATGTTTGGCTTTTCGCTCGTTGATGTGAGGTGGTGAAGGGTGCCGTAACGCACCCTTCCGGTGTTGCCTTGTTACCTGGCACCATCTCTAGCTCTCCTTCTCCCCTTAAAAACCAGTAAATGTAGAGGAGCGAGAAACCAACGTCACCATTAAGGCAGTCAAGTGATTTTGCGAAGCAACTCAACCCATAATACCGCACGAGCATAAAGCATGCTGCATATGTGTGTACTTCCCGGTATTTCCTCCTTATGCTGCCCCGGTATCACCGGTGGCAGTTAAAAGCAAAAGAGGTTTACCTTTCCTCTGCTTCTCTCTCTCGGAACACACTTTCAACTAGGACATCTATCGTCGAGGACCAGGATAGTTGAGTCTTTTCCTCGAAAACTTTCCCCATAACGAACGCCACACATACCAGTACCACCAGGTGGTGAGTGTTCTTTACATTTTGCTGCCTTGCCTCTCTCCCAGACAGACCAAGCATCGCTCAACCGACGTCGCGTGCTGCACCGTACGCGTTTCCGGCGTGAAAATTCGTCAAGAAGCATCGAAATGTCCACCGAAAAACCCAGGAAAACCATCCTAAGCCGCTTTTCTCGCTGCTGCACCGATATAGCGAGAGAAACGTAGGGGCAAAGAGCGTTCCAGCAGCTGACCGGGTAAAGAAGATGCGTTTGATTATGCATACGGCCGAGCCAGCCAGCATCCGGACCCGTTGCAGACACCTGGCAACCTGTTGGTGTGTCGAAGCATCCAGGTCCAGGTACGCCTCATACGACGCACAAAACCACCGAAGACCCATACGCTTCCGGTCGTGGTTGAAACAGGTTAAAGGATAATCTACTATCAAACCATGTTCGAAACTGGGAGCGGAGCGAAAAATGACCCAAAACCCACCACCAGCAGCAGCAGCAGTCCACCGGTAACCAATCTCGTGGAGCAATATTTACCCAAGGATTAAATCCAACCGAAAGTCGAATCGCACGAGTCGCACGGCCACCTGTGGGGTTGGATTCCACGTGAAAATTATCACCTTCTGGCGCCGAGCACGTAAGGAGAATCAAATTTATAACCTCATCCGACACCACCGGGTCACCGAATGGGTGGCCACACTTTTCATACGCATCCTGGATGTGTTTTACGATCGGTTGCTAATTAAAATTTTACGAACCAACCACCGGGACGATCTGATGCTGGATGTCCTACGGTTACGCTACTACGGACCTTCTCCTAGACACCACGTATGGCGAGGATGCTTTCCACTGAAGCTGCCTTGGGTAACATTAACAGGCAAATTGAAACGATAAATAACGAGCGGGGGAGTACCTTCGGGCTTCTACGAAAGGGTGTCGCATGATGGCCATCACATGATGGCTAGCAGCAGCAGCAGCAGCAGTCGTTGTCGTCTGCTTGACGACAGATTCCAGCCCCGCTTCGGTGTTAATTGTTATGCTAAGAAGGTGAAGGCATTTCTTCTGCTCACTTTATGCTCCCTTTAACCAACCAAGCAACCATCGGAGCGCTCGATGGCTCGATGTCCGTTACGTTGTTGACGCTCAACTCATGTTGACTCAAAGGACGAGACGAGACGTCGGTATAGCGTGTGCTCAGATGTAGCTGCTGGCTGCCCCATGCTACAACCGCCATTTACGTTGGAAGCCATTAATTACCAGGCAAATGGCAACGAATTTCAGGCTTCAGTTAGCCCGTACACTCCCCCTCCACCTCCATCTCGGCGTAGGGATATTGCCAACGATGCTGCGATGGTTCTGGCGCATGTGTCATCTCATCCACGGCAGGTGGATTGAAGACATCGCCAAGGGCCGCCAAGTGTGACAGAGCTTGCGATGCGCTCCACGCTCCTGTGCGATGTAATTTGGATTCCATTACACATCAGAGTGTAGGTTTAAATTAATTTGTTAAAATTAATTAAATACACTGAAACCGGTGTGTCCCTCGCAGGCTTCGGCTCCGGCTGGAGATTAAGGTATCTGCCCTGTCGGCCGCGCTTGTTCTTTCAATTTTCACCGAATACCAAGCCCACCAAGTCCGGAAGCACCATTTTCATTTTACTTTAATCCCGGCCCAAGCATCACTCTCGGGGCAAGCGGGAGGATCTTGAATAAATTAGAAACGATTGCAAGCAGCGAGTTCACAGAATGGAAAGCTTCATCGTTTTTTTTTTTTTCGCTCATGTTGCTACTAGGAACACTGCTTGAACATCACATCGTTCCGAGAGGGATAAAATGGTTACAAATCACACGACATTTGCTGACACGACCGGTAACATTGACAAACCATCGGAATCCCCTCGCCCCCCCCACGGAACGGGCAGGAACCGGACAAATTTGCCTTCGCTCGTCCATTCAATTGCTCCCTGCTCCGGCTTCACGCGGGGGGTTCATCATCGGACGGACGTGCGAGATTGGAGCCGTGGTCCAGCCATCCAGCATGTGAAATGTGCATGTCCCTGGACGTTAGTCGTCGACGTGATCGGAATGGTCGTCGGATGCTGGATGCACCACCTCCGTTGACAGACCCGGGTACCCGGGTGTGTCCCCTCCGGGAGTGCGGTGCATCCGGTCCTCACACGCCAGAAGACACGTCGAGCCGATCGGAAGCCTGCTTCGCTGCATCTCGTCTCCATCGTTACGCCGATTTGTCCGTGACTCTTTCGTGCTCTGCACTCGATGCATAATTCGTGTGCTGGGCAGCTGGCCATTCGAGGGGTCCCCGGGATTAAAGAATCGATAACCGATCGCCCTGGTGCAGGGGCATGGGAAGTGGATGGCAGCCAGTGCGGGGGCACAACTGGTACGACAACAAATATCTTCATTTGAATGTTTGCATTGACTTGTCGTTGACCGTATTCCTTTACCTGCAATCCAGTGCCAGTGCTTGAGGGATGTTCTTCCGTGTTTCTCACTGCCTCCAAGTTCCTGTAAAACCGTTATACCGATTTCTGGAAGCTGGCTGGCAGACAAAACTTTGTCCCAAGTCCCCAGGGAACGATGAAGCTGTATGAAACCAAGATACCAGGCACGGGTGCACAAAACCCCACAGAAGAGTGAGAACGATTCGAACGGAATGTCTTTGCAACATGTTTCTTTACGACATCGCCTCACCTCACGTTCCGTGAAATTTGGTCGAACCACGTTGGCTGCATCCGTTGGATGCTAGCTTTGGGCAGGATCAACCCGATTTCGATTGCGATTTGCATGGCGATGTTGGCTTTGACTTATCAAGCGGCACCCGGTATCGTGGTGCATGTTTAAACAGCGAACAACACGACCGACCGGGGGGACATCAGAGATCGTTCCCATTTTGCTTCTAGGTGTTCGATGAGCGCACGTTTGCTGTACTGTTGGAATGGCTGGTGGTGCTGGTGCTGCTGCTGGTGTTGCTTCTGCATTGATTGAATTCACTTTTACTTCGAGCGATGTGAATGCATAATGGACAGGGTAACAGACAGAGTACGAGAAAGAGAGAGAGAGCGATTTTCTAGCAGGAACTGCATTGAATTATGTAGTGTCAGCAATAAGGTAGCTATCCATTTTTATTATCCAGTGTCACTGTAGCAGTATGTTACGATGCTTGCCATCGTCCATTATTCATCAATAAACATTTCGATTCCATCTCTTGTTTCAGTTTGGATAGCCATTTACTTAAGCAAAAATCTATTTCCAACAACTTACGGCATTTTGTAAGGCATGACCCATGTCCAATTGTTGGGCTCCGCTTTATGTAGCATCGTTTAATTACTCTTTCTCCTGTTTAATTTTTTTGTGGTTCTATTTTCTACTCTGCACTAATCATTTATCTCGTTAGTTTTGTTTATTTGATAGGTTAAATTATGCTATACGATTTTCTTCGTTTAAATCTGCACTTAAGAGGGGCTTCGGTATTTTCAGGCCAAAAAAAGGCCCGTGTTTGACGATTTTTTGTGACGTAACCATTCAACTTTATTTTTTTCAAGTAAATAGCATATTATTCTACAACTTTTGAAGAATATATGGTATTGTTTTGAGCAACATTCATTGAAAAATTAATCCGTGGCATCAAATTTTGGTAGGCGTGTCGTAGCAAAGGTACTTTTCACGGTACCCATCGTAGCGTCATGATGGGTCATCTGAATGATACAAATCGATATTCGTTAGAAAGGTTATAAGTTTATCTAAGTAGTCCCAGAGAGTTTTTGGTGATATTTCAATTTTTCGATTTTTGGCAGATTTTTGAAGTTCAAAAAGTGATGCTTTTTGCGATTCTGCCAAAAAACGATCTTTACATAATTATTTAAAAAAAAAAAAAGTATCAACAATTTTAATGATATCTCGACGGGGCTCCCTGGTGAATAGGGTACAGATTATGTGTTAAAAATTTCGAATCGATCGGTCTAGTAATTTTTACGGTACGACGCGCACCGACTTTGAAAACGTTGGTTTTCGGGAAGCGCTTTTGAAAGTAGCGAGTTGCATGGAGCCTTGTATGAAACGCGGATTTAAACAAATCTGTAACTTGGTCAGTTTTGCTTCAATTGATTCAAAACTTTTACACAGTGTTGTTGAAAGGATCAGCATTCAGGAGAAAATATTTAAAACATGTGTCGCAAAAAAAAATCAATACTTAATTACGTCGTTTGGGAGTTTGCGATTAGTTTATTATATATATATAATAGGACGAACGTATGTTAAATACGTTTAGTTTGTAAGATCTGCTCACGGCCTTTGTAATATCGAATGCAATTCGCTGAAAATGGGCAATGATTCATTAGAAATACTAATGTTTAATGCATCATTATCACCGCACTTAATAACCTTTATACTCCCTCTTCTTACCTGATCACTTAGTAAGAGTAATAGATAACGGAGTGTTTTCAAAGGTGCTCAGCGAAGCGTTAGAAGCGTGCTCCAAAAGGCACTCGACACACTCGGTATCCTTGTGCAGCTGCACTCTGCAATTTCTAGAAATAAATTTGATGTGACAGCAAGAATGTGAGTCCTCACAGCGCATTACCATTGACGCAATTCCAGGAGGAAAGGACCTTTTCATGCACCCTCCGTGGCACACATTTAACGAATTATCAAATGAAGGTTCTATTGCTCCCCCGAGCACTGCCATCAAATTATTCCAGCAAATCCATCCCGAGGTTGAGTTTATGACATCGCAAAAAGCACATCTCATCACAACCCCATACCGCGCGTCACACATATTACAGTGCGATCTCGCAATTAACCCAGGACATCCGTCTCCCTTCGGCGAGGCAAAACCGCGAAAAGCAAAACTTTCCACCACAAAAACGTGCTTTTGGGGTACCCAGTGTTGATGATGATGATGATGACGCTGGTGCGCTGGCTGTTTATTGAAAATGTGTAGCCGTAAGCGAAAGTCACCACGACCACGTCGTGCGATCCGATCCGAAGGCAGCCCAAGCGCACGGAAATGCGTTTTACGTAATTTGCATAAATGCGTTGCTGCTCCTGCTGCTGCTGCTCTGGCCAGAGAATGCAATTGTGGTGGTGGTGGTGGTGTGCATGATGCGCCCGGGAAATGGAAAATTCAATAACGCTGAAAGCTCATATCAAATAACACACTGCCGCATATGAAATGAGAATTCCGAGTGCGCCGAGTGCGGCACCGGAAGCTCGGAGGAGAAACGCGAGAAATCCATATCCCGTCTCGCCACCACCCTTTGCAGGATGGACAGCAGGCAGGACGGCAGATAGACAGCCAGCCAAACCGACCGACCGTACACACGTAAAAACGATTGCTTACGCAATGGTATCCAATGGCGCCCCGTGCCACTCCGAATGCAGAATGCGCCTTTTGATGATGCATGATGATGAGGTTGGCGGTGAATTCGAACGGGCGAGCGAACATACGCACGGAGATGCATTATGCGAACCGTATCCTCGCTGACCCCCCCGCGAAAACTAAACACAGAGAAAGAGCAGTCACCGAGGTCGGACCATTAGCATTCGCTTAGCAACATCCGGCTCCTGCTACTCGTTGGGCTTTTGAGAAACATTACACCACGTGGCAGCGGAGGGCGACGAGACTGTGGACGAGAGTTAAGTTTCCACGGACAGCAGCATCGGTCACGACGTTTCTGCAAGCTCAGCTGGAATGATGGAAACCGTGCAGCCCTTGCTGGTTACATGGCGATGACGACGACGGTGCCCGAATGCAGCCACCCAAGCTCGCAGCATAGCCTCTGACGTACGCTGCGGTTAACGCTCGAAGTTGTCGCCAGCAGACGACACCATGCCGACATCGCACTAGCCCAGAAGGTGATCACTTCGCGGGAAATTCTGAAAACACCCCCCCCCCCCCCCCCCTGGGGAGTCCTGGCGAGCCGTCCAGAATGTGATGCGTCGTAAAAGCCGGTTGATGGCGAATGGATGCGCATGGATGGTCATTAATTTGCTAATGTCAGCGTAAAATGTGTGATGTGCCCTTTTTCACGGTCGACGGACGGCTGGGTCACTTTTTGTGGTTTTGGTGCCTGACCGAACGAGCCCAAATGATAAAGCGCGCAGCCAGTTCGCTTCCAGGATGCTCGCAGGACGGTGAGACCGATTTCGTGAGCCTTTCCGAGCGTGAGATATCTGCAGCAATAAATCAATATTATGCAATCAAAGGGAAAGAAAGGTTTGTGACATTTAGCCGTCCCTATTCAACTTTTTAACAGGCGTTTACAAACGGAATACGTTACGCAATGGTTGCTGGGTTCTACTTGAAAGGTGTCGTCAAGAATGAAGTAGTATCTGGAAGCATTCTGTGATGAGATAGCTGCAACAATGTGTCTTTCTTGATAAGAGTTTGGTTGGACAAGGATTCAAGACTAACAATAATTGAAAGAAAACAATTAAAACATTGGTCTTGCACAAGATAGGACTGATTAGAGAGAATAGCCTTATCGCCATTAATTTGCGACATAAACAAAAATAACAATTGAACATCTATTGACTGAAGTTAATGTACAATTAACATCTCTTATTATTAACGCCCTTGCATCAAACTTACACAAAAAAAATCAACAT
>NC_064878.1:10767500-10780000 GCF_943734665.1 Anopheles aquasalis | reverse complement strand
AAAATAAATATATTAAATAGATACATTGTAATATTTTAATAATGATGATATTAATATAAATAATGAATAATATCAAAAAATATTAATATTTATTTATATATATAGATATATATATAAATAAATATATATATATATATATATATATATATATATATATATATATATATATAATAAATAATATATTATATATATATATTATATATATATATATATATATATATATATATATATATATATATATATATATATATATATATATATATATATATATATATATATATATATATATATATATATATATATATATATATATATATATAATATATATATATATATATATATATATATTATATATATATATATATATATATATATATATATATATATATATATATATATATATATATATATCTATAAATATATATATCTATAAATATATATATATATATATTGTATATATATATATATATATATATATATATATATATATATATATATATAATATTTATATTTATTAATATTACTAATTATTTATATTATAATTATAATTATTAATTTATTATAATGTATCTATTTAAGATATTTATTTTATATTCATGTGAATATATTGAATATATTTATATATACTATTATATATTAATATATATTAATAAATAATATAAATAATAGTAATATATTATAAATAAATAGATAAAAAATTAAATAAATAAATAAAAAAATAAATAAATATTAGAATTAATAAATATTATTAATTATTTTAATTATTTACGTATTAAAATATATAAATATAAATCTAAAGATAATTACATAAAATAAAAATATATAATTTTTAATTTTTTATTTAATTTCAAAATAAATATATTTAATTATTATATTTATTTTTAAATAGATAAATAATTCAATTATTTATTATTCAATTATTTATTACATTATTAGTTATTATATATTAATATATACTATAACATATTAATATATTCGATATATTTAGATATATTTAATAAAAAAAATAATATTTACATTATAATATATAAATGATCAAAGCATTAATAATATTTATTAATATTAATATTTATTTTTTTATTTATTTATTTATTTATATTAATATATTTATATTTTTATATATTTAATATATTTTTATTATTAATTAATATATATTAATATATAATAGTATATATTAATATATTCAATATATTCACATGAATATAAAATAAATATAATATTTAAATATATTTATTTTGAAATTAAATAAAAAATTAAAAATTAAATATATTTATTTTATGTATTTATCTTTATATTTATATTTATATATTGAAATATATTTAATAATACTATTATATATTTATTTATAATTTAAATAATATATTAATTTTATATTAAATATGATATTAATTTATATACGTTATATATTTAATATTTATTTAATAATATAAAATAAAAATTATATAATATAATTATATAATTAATATAATAGTATATATTAATATATTCAATATATTCACATGAATATAAAATAAATATAATAATTAAATATATTTATTTTGAAATTAAATAAAAAAATAAATATATTAAATAATATTATATTATACAAATTAAATATATTTATTTTATGTATTTATCTTTATATTTATATTTATATATTGAAATATATATTGAATTATAATAGTATATATTAATTATTATAGATTTAAAAATAAATATAATAATATAATTAATAATAAATAAATATAATTATTATATATTTATTATTTATATTATTAATTATTATATATTAATATATAAAAGTATATATTAATATATTCAATATATTCACATGAATATAAAATAAATATATTAAATAGATAAATATTTATTTATGAAATATTGAATGAAATATTTATAAATTAATAATTATAATTATAATATAAATAATTAATAATATTAATGAATATAAATATTTATTTATTTTTTTATTAATTATTATATTAATTATTATTATTTTATAATTATATATATATATATATATATATTATTATATATATATATATATATATATATATATATATATATATATATATATATATAATAATATATATATATATATATATATATATATATATATATATATATATATATATATATATATATATATATATATATATATAAATATATATATATATATATATATATATAATATTTTTTATATATATATATATATATATATATAAAATATAAATAATAATAATTAATATAATAATTAATAAAAAAATAAATAAATATTTATATTCATTAATATTATTAATTATTTATATTATAATTATAATTATTAATTTATTATAATGTATCTATTTAAGATATTTATTTTATATTCATGTGAATATATTGAATATATTTATATATACTATTATATATTAATATATATTAATAAATAATATAAATAATAGTAATATATTATAAATAAATAAATAAAAAATTAAATAAATAAATAAAAAAATAAATAAATATTAGAATTAATAAATATTATTAATTATTTTAATTATTTACGTATTAAAATATATAAATATAAATCTAAAGATAATTACATAAAATAAAAATATTTAATTTTTAATTTTTTATTTAATTTCAAAATAAATATATTTAATTATTATATTTATTTTTAAATAGATAAATAATTCAATTATATAAAATAAATAATAACAATTATATAAAATAAATAAAAAATTAAATAAATAAATAAAAAAATAAATAAATATTAGAATTAATAAATATTATTAATTATTTTAATTATTTACGTATTAAAATATATAAATATAAATCTAAAGATAATTACATAAAATAAAAATATTTAATTTTTAATTTTTTATTTAATTTCAAAATAAATATATTTAATTATTATATTTATTTTTAAATAGATAAATAATTCAATTATATAAAATAAATAATTCAATTATAAAATATATATATCAGGTTAATCCTAACTATATATTTTAATTTAAAATAACAATATTTTAAATATATTATTATATTTAATATTGGTATAAATATTTAAATTTATTAATATTATAAATTATTTATATTAATATTGTAATTTTTAATATATTAAAATGTATCTATTTAATATATTTATTTTATATTCATGTGAATATATTGAATATATTAATATGTACTATTATATATTAATGTATAATAATTATTAATATAAATAATAATAATATATTATAAATAAATAAAAGATAAAATAAATAAAGAAATAAAGAAAAAAATAAATAAAGAAATAAATAAATAAATAGATAAAGAAATAAATAAAAGAATAAATATTAATATTAATAAATATTATTAATTATTTTAATTATTTATATATTATAATGTATCTATTTAATATATTTATTTATCTATTTAATATATTTATTTTATATTCATGTGAATATATTGAATATATTAATATATACTATTATATATTAATATATAATAATTAATAATATAAATAATAAATATATAATAATTATATTTATTTATTATTAAATATATTATTATATTTATTTTTAAATCTATAATAATTAATATATACTATTATAATTCAATATATATTTCAATATATAAATATAAATATAAAGATAAATACATAAAATAAATATATTTAATTTGTATAATATAATATTATTTAATATATTTATTTTTTTATTTAATTTCAAAATAAATATATTTAATTATTATATTTATTTTATATTCATGTGAATATATTGAATATATTAATATATACTATTATATTAATTATATAATTATATTATATAATTTTTATTTTATATTATTAAATAAATATTAAATATATAACGTATATAAATTAATATCATATTTAATATAAAATTAATATATTATTTAAATTATAAATAAATATATAATAGTATTATTAAATATATTTCAATATATAAATATAAATATAAAGATAAATACATAAAATAAATATATTTAATTTTTAATTTTTTATTTAATTTCAAAATAAATATATTTAAATATTATATTTATTTTATATTCATGTGAATATATTGAATATATTAATATATACTATTATATATTAATATATATTAATTAATAATAAAAATATATTAAATATATAAAAATATAAATATATTAATATTAATAAATATTATTAATACTTTAATCATTTATATATTATAATGTAAATATTATTTTTTTTATTAAATATATCTAAATATATCGAATATATTAATATGTTATAGTATATATTAATATATAATAACTAATAATGTAAATAATTATAATATATTATAAATAAATAAAAAATAAAATAAATAAATAATATATAATAATTAATAAAATAAATAAATAAATAGATAAAGAAATAAATAAAAGAATAAATATTAAGCCGGGGATACATGAAGCGTAAACTCTCGTATAAACTCAGAGCCAAAAAGATTATAGGCCCGCGGAGCATAGAATATATAAAAAGATTAAAATGTATAAAAAGATGTTCAGAAATCAACTTAATATAAATATTTATATTTATTAATATTATAAATTATTATTAATATATTAATATTTATATTGATATTATAATTATTAATATATTATAATGTATCTATTTAATATATTTATAGATATTTTTTATCATGTGAATATATTGAATATATTAATATATACTATTATATATTAATATATATTAATTAATAATAAAAATATATTAAATATATAAAAATATAAATATATTAATATAAATAAATAGATATATAAATAAAATAATATGAGTATTTATTTAATTATTTGATTTATTTGATACATATAGCCGGCGATACATGAAGCGTAAACTCTCGTATAAACTCAGAATGTAATGCCAAAAAGTTTACGCTTCGTGTGGCAGGCATAATCGCATAAAAGTTTATACCGAAACGTCAAATGCAATTACACTCGGGCACCTGCAATTACACTATGCTATTACATCAATTACATGTGTTTCTGGCCACAAAAAACATAAATCGACGAGATAAGTTGATTTCTGAACAACTTTTTATATATTTTAAGATGTTTTTACTGTATATTAGCGATTGTAGAACATTCAATTCTTTATAACGCTACGCTTCATGTTGGTGCTGTGTTTACGCTTGCTTTTACGCTCGGATTTACGCTCCGCGGGCCTATAATCTTTTTGACATAAGTATAATCTTTTTGGCATTACACTCCGAGTTTATACGAGAGTTTACGCTTCGTGTATTCCTACCTTATAATATTATATTATATATAACAAATAATTATAACGATACAGTAATATATTATAAATAAATAAATAAATAGATAAAGAAAAAAATAAAAAAATAAATAATAATATAAATAAATATTATTAATTATTTTAATGATTTATATATTATAATGTTAATATTATTCATTTTATTAAATATATCTTAATATATTGAATATATTAATATATATTATTATATATTAATATATAATATATAGAATAAAATAATTTTTAATTTTTTATTTAATTTCAAAATAAATATTTTTAATTATTATATTTATTTTTAAATAAATAAATAATACAATTTTATAAAATAAATAATTCAATTATAAAATATATATATCAGGTTAATCCTAACTATATACTTTAATTTAAAATAACAATATTTTAAATATATTATTATATTTAATATTGGTATAAATATTTAAATTAATATTGTAATTTTTAATATATTAAAATGTATCTATTTAATATATTTATTTTATATTCATGTGAATATATTGAATATATTAATATGTACTATTATATATTAATGTATAATAATTATTAATATAAATAATAATAATATATTATAAATAAATAAAAAATAAAATAAATAAAGAAATAAAGAAATAAATAAATAAATAGATAAAGAAATAAATAAAAGAATAAATATTAATATTAATAAATATTATTAATTATTTTAATTATTTATATATTATAATGTATTTATTTAATATATTTATTTATCTATTTAATATATTTATTTTATATTCATGTGAATATATTGAATATATTAATATATACTTTTATATATTAATATATAATAATTAATAATATAAATAATAAATATATAATAATTATATTTATTTATTATTAATTATATTATTATATTTATTTTAAAATCTATAATAATTAATATATACTATTATAATTCAATATATATTTCAATATATAAATATAAATATAAAGATAAATACATAAAATAAATATATTTAATTTTTAATTTTTTATTTAATTTCAAAATAAATATATTTAAATATTATATTTATTTTATATTCATGTGAATATATTGAATATATTAATATATACTATTATATATTAATATATATTAATTAATAATAAAAATATATTAAATATATAAAAATATAAATATATTAATATAAATAAATAAATAAATAAAAAAATAAATATTAATATTAATAAATATTATTAATACTTTGATCATTTATATATTATAATGTAAATATTATTTTTTTTATTAAATATATCTAAATATATCGAATATATTAATATGTTATAGTATATATTAATATATAATAACTAATAATGTAAATAATTATAATATATTATAAATAAATAAAAATTAAATAAATAAATAAATAAAAAATAAAATAAATAAATAATATATAATAATTAATAAAATAAATAAATAAATAGATAAAGAAATAAATAAAAGAATAAATATTAAGCCGGGGATACATGAAGCGTAAACTCTCGTATAAACTCAGAGCCAAAAAGATTATAGGCCCGCGGAGCATAGAATATATAAAAAGATTAAAATGTATAAAAAGATGTTCAGAAATCAACTTAATATAAATATTTATATTTATTAATATTATAAATTATTATTAATATATTAATATTTATATTGATATTATAATTATTAATATATTTTAATGTATCTATTTAATATATTTATAGATATTTTTTATCATGTGAATATATTGAATATTTTAATATATACTATTATATATTAATATATATTAATTAATAATAAAAATATATTAAATATATAAAAATATAAATATATTAATATAAATAAATAGACATATAAATAAAATAATATGAGTATTTATTTATTTATTTGATTTATTTGATACATATAATATTATATTATATATAACAAATAATTATAACGATACAGTAATATATTATAAATAAATAAATAAATAGATAAAGAAAAAAATAAAAAAATAAATAATAATATAAATAAATATTATTAATTATTTTAATGATTTATATATTATAATGTTAATATTATTCATTTTATTAAATATATCTTAATATATTGAATATATTAATATATATTATTATATATTAATATATAATATATAGAATAAAATAATTTTTAATTTTTTATTTAATTTCAAAATAAATATTTTTAATTATTATATTTATTTTTAAATAAATAAATAATACAATTTTATAAAATAAATAATTCAATTATAAAATATATATATCAATTTAATTTTATTGAATATATTAATATAAAATATTATATTTTAATATATAAAATATAAAGTAAAATAACTTTAATTTTATATTATTTAATAAATGTGATATATATCACATATATAAATTAATATCATATTTAATATAAAATTAATATATTATTTAAATTACAAATAAATATAAAATAAAATAAATAAATAAAGTAATAATAAATAAAAAAATAAATATTAATATTTATTAAAAATATTAATTATTTATATTATAATTAATATTATAATTATTAATATATTATAATGCATTTAAAATTAAAATATATAATTATTTATATGATGAAATATATAATTACTATATATATAAAATAAATTAAATCTTAAAATAAAAAATATATACTATATATACATGTAACAATAAATACATAAATATTTATATTTAATTTTAATATAGTATAATTATTAATATGAATCGATAAAAATTGTTAAAATTATGAAAATTAAATTCAATTTACAAAATAAATAAATTAAATTGAATAAATCAAATTTATTTATAAATTTAATATATTTATCTTAATTATTTCTATTATTATTATTATTATTATATATTTTTAAAATATTTGTATAATAAATATTATAATGAATAATTGAATAAATAAAAATTAAACATGTATAAAATAAACTAAACAAATTAATTAAAATTATTTTAATTATTTCATTAAATTTTTTCTAATGGCGAAAACTACAACTTACTACATTTCGTTGGTGTTATTTATCCAATTAAAAAGAAAAAACACGTATGAACTACATGACCTTTCAAACAAGTACATTGTTGTTAGTTCAGTGCTACCGTTTTCTAGAAATGGCTGGTGCGCACTCTTACCCCACTTTACTCTATTCATTGTACTTTTCTCTTCTCCATCTATACACCTAATAAATACGGCTCCGTCCGTAAGGTATCAAATAATAAAAAAAAATAAAAGAAATGAATTCCGCCTAGAAAATGCAGGCGTAGAGACTGGCGTAGAGAATGAGCACCTAAATTGCATTCAATGACGATAAGAAACTTAAAATTGCACTACTTGACATCGATTCCAGCGAGGCCAGTGTCAGATTGAAGCAGACGAGTTGTCCACCCTTATCATTGTAATGCCTCCAAGTTTCTGCGTAACTTTGCGGACCGCCATACGCGAGAAGCGGTCACTCAAGTTCCCGCCAACGTGGCGCCCACAACCATTAAATGCAATCGGAAAGGGTTTAGCGAGCACGTTCTCGGTGATTCCTTCTAGCTGTGCTCAGTTCAATCGTTACGACGCATTTACAAGATGTTCTGATGGGAAATTGTGTTTAAGAATCATGGAAATGGAATTATGATAATCTTCAAAAAATAGTAATACACAAAGTCAACGAGACAAGCCCGAATAGATTCTCTAACGGAAATTGTGTTGAGTTTCATTTGAACACAAAAAAGAATCGCAGTTTTCTCAACGCTACCACGTGATTACTTTGGATCAGTTCGGAATTCAAATCGGTGGCGACTTTGTTGCGCTGCTGTCCGTGCAACTCCTGCATCCGTTATGCCAAAATCCTTCCAATTGCATACAACAAAAATGTTCCATTTGGTAGTGAAATGGCATGCACAGGAGAAGAGTTTTGGTAGAGAGTCTGCGCTCGCAAAATCACAACAAATTTCTGGCGACTATTTGAAAACGCTAGTTGCTGGAACAGTTTGTGAAGTGTATCCTGCACGTGTGGTTTTCTTTAGTAAGTTATTAACTCAAACAGAGCCATGACGGAATGTTCCTTTTGTGGAGGAACATGCAGCGATTATTCCACTCTTGCCACCAACTATCTCTACAGAAGTGTCGTGGAGAAACACTTTGGGTTCGAGGTAAAGCAATCCCCCCAGGAATTTTCCGACTGTTGATGATATCCGATTCTTTTAGGAGGTGTTGATATCCGATTCTTTTTAGGGCCAGTTGGATCATTTATCAATATGTTCAATTTGCTGGACGAAAGTCCACGATTTCAACACCTTCTACAACGGAGTGAAACAGCGTGCATGTATTCGACAAATAATGGGCGACTCTTCACTTGACGCTGAATTTCTCCAAGACGAAGTCGTTGTAAAAATAGAAAAGAATGGAGCATTTGATGATGATTCTTCGAATATACCGTCTCAAAACGACGATAGCGAAGAGCAACCTTCATCGGATGAGCTGCAAGTAAAGCCAACGAAAAAGCGTCGTCGCAGAATGAACCTTCGTGGTGCAGTGGGCAGCGCTGGAGTGGAGTATGAACGGGACACTACATCTCCTGAAACGATCCAAAAACGTGCTAATGCCCCGCGGATCAGGGCGGAGGATGTTGCGGAACGTTTCTCCTTGCAATGTCGCGTGTGTGATCTGCCCTTTGATACGTTCAAACTTCTGCAGGAACACTCCTCTACCACGCACGGTGTCGCTGCATACGTAGAGTGTTGTGGTAGAAAGTTCAACAATATCACCACAGTCCGCGAGCATATCCTTTTCCACCGCGATCCAACGGCTTTCCGGTGTACCGAGTGCACCAGATCGTTCTCATGCATCCGCTACCTTAACCAGCACAAATGCCGGACGACTAATTAAATTATTTTTCTACATGATCGTTACTACGAAACAGCCCGGATGATGCTGTAAACCAACGGGGAAAAGATATTACCGACTATAGTTCTATATAGTTCGTTCAAAAAGGTTGGCCAACCAGTGAGAAATCATAAGAGAATTCGAATCTATGAGTAATCAATAAAATGAAACTCAAATTTACCCTTTTATTAATGGTAATATAATACGAAGATCGCCTTTATCGTCTCTTTATTTCTTTGCCAAAATGATTTTTGTCCCCCACGTGGTTTTGTTGCTTTCTGCTTCAATGTTTGCAAACTTTACGATTCACTACGATTAAAAGACGAAGTTAGTAGAGTAGAATATAATGCTTCGTGTGTGCATTATATACGGTTTTAGGTCCCCCTCCCCTCCCCAAACCCAGACACAGACCCGCCCCCGGGGGTCCAAGGATCGCACATTCGAACTTACAAACTAACGATAAACACTAGCTGATTGAGACACGGATACATGAACTCGTTTCTCCTGTAGGATGACTTTTGTGCGCCGAATGCCCTAGTTGTCGCACCATATACACCTAGAACGGCAAAGCTATACCGTGCGCCACAGTAAGGTAACGCCGAACGGACCGAATGATTAGTAGTTGGATTGATTTTAAAATGAAAATTCGAAAGTAAAACCTCAAACTCGCCCATTAACGGACTGACTATAACTGACCTGAAGGATTGAATGTTATTGGTTGGTATATTGAGTCTGTTACACACTTAGCGACTAGCACACATAATACAACATACATAGGGCGCAAATAGGGAAGGTTATTAGGGAACGGTACCTAAAACATAAATCACACCGCTACAAATGGACTGCACTAAAAGATCGGTTAGCAAAATGGGGACAAAAAAGAAACATAAATCCATCGGTGGGTTCAAAAAGGTATCTTTGAGTTGCCATGGTAGCTCGCGCATCTTTGATACTTAACGCAATATTTTACTACTAGAGGTAACCTAAGACGAATGGCATCCAGTATCGTTCGCACTGTTGGCATAACTAAGTTTAAGTTTGTTTTGGTATTGCAGCACTTTTGTCTCGGCGAAAGGAACGTGGAACATAAAATGTTTAAATAAATAACGAAAACCTATTGAAAGGTCCTGGAGAGGGGATAAGATACAAAAAAAAAATTAAACAAATTCACAATCTGTATTCTAAATGGCTGTCAATGTTGTATGTGCAAGTAAACCACACCGGGGTGGTGATTGAGCAGTTAGTGGTGCATCGTTGCAATCGTTCTTCCAGCGATCGACGCTTTGACTAGCGGAAGTAGAACTCCAATTCAATGCCCCCTCCGCCCGCTCTTTGGATCAATCTGTTTCGCGCTTAGGAACCGTAATGCTTTACCATCTGAAAATTGAATGTGTCAATCGTGCTCTGTCTCTCTGATCTCCTGATCCGATGCCCCTTAGCTACCGTGCTCTAGCTGGCAATCGGAGAGGCTGGTAAATTCCGGTCCGGCACATTGCAGTAACGCTGATACGGAACCGAGTGGATCCGCGACGGCTACCGTCGCATGTCGTCCTCCCTTCGTTTTGCCATTACGCCGTCCGTTGGGGCGGACTTCTGGGTGCGGTTGTGCTTGCTGTGGCATCATGCCCAGTTCGCTCATGGCAGCCACTCCAGTCAGATCGAGCGGTGCCGCCGGACCCAGCTTGCAGCGTTTCATGTTTCGATGCATCGAGTAGTACGATTTGTGCTTGAACAGCTTGAAGCAAACATCACACTGGAACATGTTCGACTTCTTGTGGGTGCCCACGTGTTTGTCGTAGTCGTACTTTAGCTTGAAGCTCAGCTGACACTCGACACACTCGTAGACCCGGGGTTTGCGCACCGGCCGCACCGTTTCCACCACCTCTCGCGGAGCACTCTGATGGTGACTGCGGATGTGTAGCCGTAGCGTGGATTTGAAATTGAACGCCTTCGAGCAGATCGCACACACGAGCTCATCCTTTCCGGCGTTCAGTGCCTCTACGCCCAGCTCGGTCACGACGAAAGTACCACAGGCTGCGTCAATGTACGGGCCGGTCAACCCCGTCGGTGATTCGGGACGATCCACCGGTAACGCTATGTGGCCGTTGTTCATTGCGATCGTGATCATTTTGTTCTGCATATCGCTGCTGTACATCCGGCAGAGCATATCGTAGTAGGCGTCCTCGTCGTAATCGTAGCCCAGCTTTGCCCGGCAACCGCCACACAGTGGCTCGATTTTACCGTTCTGGGGCTTCACCTCGATTTTGGCAATCTTGAAAATGTTGTCCACTATCCGGGCGAGCTCTTCGGGTGATTCCGATCCAATCGAGCCCAGCTCGTCGCACGGCAGCAAACACATCAGGCAGCACCGATGTCCCGCTAACCCATCATCTCGTCTATCACACATGGCGCCCCCCATACCTGCCTCTCCACCGTTCCCGTTGG
>NC_064878.1:10667500-10745000 GCF_943734665.1 Anopheles aquasalis | reverse complement strand
ATCTTGCAGAAAGGATGTTTTCTGTCTCTGGTTTTTTCTTCAGCAAAAACAACGACTTCTTCTACAATCTAGATGGCATAGATGGACATAGCTTTCATGCCTGCCAAACCCAAAAGCTACGTTCAATTCAAATGGCAACCAATTCACTTTTCGAAATGGAAATGGTGCATTCATAGGGGATAGGAAGTGGCTCACCAAAGTTTTCACAAAAACCGGTCTGTCGTTGGCATGTCTTGTTTCGAGCTAGATGTGAGACGTTGTTGATGCAAGCCACAGGACGTGATGTGGTGAGTGCAGTGCATCATGTTGAATCTCGG
Source organism: Anopheles aquasalis (assembly GCF_943734665.1). Lineage (NCBI taxonomy): Eukaryota > Metazoa > Arthropoda > Insecta > Diptera > Culicidae > Anopheles > Anopheles aquasalis. The sequence continues at coordinate 10,744,683 of NC_064878.1, read as the reverse complement.
AAACTCGCTCTGCACCACATGCAGAGCACATGTGGTTTCATTTGAGGAGCTTCATTCCGTGTTTCAATTCGTATTGTTCAACAAGCGCACGGGTTTTCGTAGCAAAAACGTCTTGAAGGGAAATGTTTCATTAGTAGCGAGACGAAGACAAGATGTGCATAGGACAGCAATGGTTCAACGGTTGACAGAAAAATTAATTAAAGAAACAATCATTTCCGTTGTTTCCATTTGCCAGGAACTTTCAATTATTGTATGAATACAAATTGAACCAGCTTTCAATATGTTTTACGTTTCGTCCAGTATGTCTACCTTAACGCCAAACAAACACGAACAGCGAGAGAGATCGACCGATAAAGTTCATTTCATAATGTAGCAGATTGTCCCGAACATATGGGTAGCAGTTTCCATATATTATTAAAACTCATCACACCGGTCCCGAACATTCACTGCTAATGGTGCCGGTGGCCAGCGGTAGCTAAAGTGCGGTAGGTCACAGCCACTAGGACCAAAGTTTTGCCATCCCGTCAATCATTGGGAGTGTATATTAACGTAATTTCCTCACCAACATTGACGTGCTATTCTTGATTCACTTCGCTACAGAACTGGTAACATTTTAGGGTGCGGCAAGTGACAAAAGTTGCAACAGAAAGAATATAGTATTTCTTCTCCAAACGGTCGATCAATCATTGCGAAATGGAAATGGAAAAGTCCACCGGGAGCAACAGAAACCGGGTACGGTTTAATTTGGTGACCATTCAATGTTCGTTTGGCAAACGAAGCACGTGGCTCCCGGGAGTGGCGTGAATAATGAAAGCGCTCATGGCAAAAGAAAGGTGAAATACCATTAACCTACACAATGAGGCCACTAACTGCCCACCAGCAGCACCAGTGCACACCGAATGAATTGGGATGATGATAATTAATAGTCTAAAAGAGAGAGAGAGAGAGAGAGAAACGTTGCACGAGTGGATGGATACTTTAACGCCGTCCGAGCGACGATGGAGACGCCTGGTTTTTCAAGTTTTTTTTTGGTTTTTTTAAAAATGATTTAACTTCAGGCAGGATCACTACTTATTAGGGCAATATATACGCGTGACCTAACCAAGATACAACCTTTACGCCCTTTCCAGCACATTCTGGTGATTCAAGTGGCCTTAAAGAGAAAATACTAGAAAATAAGCTTCGGTTTGATTGATTAGGGAAATTATGTGCTAACGATGAGCATTGTTGGAAGATATTAAATGCTAAAATTGTTAGTAAACCGATATTGTATCTTAGTCAGTGATAGTTTAAAGAAAAAAAAAGGATTTTTTATCATTTCTTGAGCCTATTCACTTGCGTAACATATTTAATATCTATTTCCTATCGAGATAAGCAATCAGCAAATGCACAGCAGCAACGCTTGCCAACATCAATCATCCCTTCAGCAGCCTGACTGACTGACACGAGTGAGAACGATAAAGATACAATCCATTTGGCTTATTTCTTCAGCTCTTCAGGGATGTGATAAATATTGTCCAATTCGATTTGGCCGATACGTTCGTTAGGTCGCCCGATCGACCTCAGGTGAGTGGTGCTGTTTGTGCAAGCTATTTTGATGATTGAACCCGTCATATGTGCCGATGTGGAAAGGCAAAAGCTAATAAGGGCCTTTGCGTCTATTCCACTGGGCCGCTCTGGGAAGTGCCTCGGGCCGTGGCGTCCGCATATCCGTTCCCCAAACCACTCAGCATCCAATTGGATGTGTGATGAGTTTGCTGCTGTTTATATTTGTTCTCCCGGGACAACCGAACGCGGAATAATGATGAAAAAATGATTAGCCGCAAGCCACCAACGAGGAGAAAGAACGAGAACCGAATGAAGCGAAATGAAATTTCTCATTACTGGCTCAATTATGCTTCGAAACGAAACAGTTGTGGAGAACCATAAAACGATTACAACCCTAGTCGGAACGAGTTTTTGACAGCCAATCGATGGATAAAAGGGCGCAAGGAAAAAACATCCTCTCGCAGACTGTCTGATAGCATGAAGCATGGGGGGTTTGGTGAGGATTGACTACCGATCCGATCCGGCCGCAATCCATCATATTTATGATAGCGAAACGAGTCAGAGGAGGGGAAAGTAATGGGGCATAAAGGTGCTGTAAACGGTTAGCTTCTTTTTGACGCAGAAGACCCACCGGGGCCCGTATGTTGGTGAGCTTTTTCCGTAGAAATTAATCAGATAATGGATATCGGATGCCGTGCCGTATGGCATCATCCCTTTGCTGGCTATGGCAACGGTCAGCCCGTGCAGCAACTGGTTTTAGAAAGGGTATTCCACGAAATAACGCTAAAATGCTGGCCAATGAAGCATAAGCTATTAGAAGGGCTATCAATGGGATGATCGTTAAATAACAATCGACCATCTGCACACATTTTAGATAAAACAACAGAAGCCTTCATTTATTAATGGGTTATTGAAGAATCATGAGTCTTTTTGAACGTGATGCTTTTAAAAACAACTAGATAAAATCTGTAACTTATCTTATTGAAATCTTCCTTGTCTCGCCCCAAATGCAAACCAACCAAATAAAACATATTGATCCGCAGCGGACATAAATATTGCAAAAACTTAATCCCCAAATGTCGAAACGAAGCGGCGGACCCCGGAAGACCGAAAATGCAGATGAAACGAATGGGTAACCGATTTGCGCAATGATTGTGCATAAATTCTCGTCCGTCATTCCGGTTTTCAAGCCACGGGATCCGGATGCCGGAGGTTGATTGCCGGATGTGGAGGATCAGTAGCGCATGACCCATTTTACCGATTTTCGCGCTCCGACTGAACTGAGCGCTGGTGCATGCATGGTCGCGGCTCGTTCGATAGGCTCAACGCATTGCGCTAAACCCCAAACTCCAATTAATTGGCATCGGTAGTATCTGCTGACCAGAGAGCGAGAAGAGAGCTATTATTCGTATCGCCACGAGGCATCATTTAGCAGACACCATCGCACTACGCTTTCTGATCCTTGATGGGTGCCCCCGGTGGGCGAGGTGGGTGGGCTGCCCCTGCATAACTTGTTCAATTGTGACATAACACAATCGCATTCCGATGGAGCACATTTACGGAAATGAAATATTCATTGCCATTTCCGCTTCATTTTTCATCGTTTTAGCACCGAACGTTTGGCATTCGCTCTCGCGGCTCCGGGGAACAGATCTCCGAGAGTTGGTCCTCGCCGAAACAGTGACCAGATTTGATTTGGCCATCCGAGGCTTAGAGCTTTTTGATGAGGGTCACTGGTAGAGCTAGCTTTGTGCCCCGCCTTGACACTCTTGACTACCGTACTGTAGAACTGTTTGACAATGTTTTCACATTGACTTCGTAAGCCCGGCCGGCTGAACATGACAGGCTGCGATGGCACGAAACTTTTCCTCCGGCTGTCCAAATCGATCAATTCCACCACCACTACCACCAGCGACTGGCGTGCTTTATGCTGCCAGCAATCAATGGGAAAAGGCGGAAAAGAGTCATTTCCCCTACGAGGAGAATAGCACAACCTCTCTGGCTATGCGGTGGGGGGTGTCAATGATTAATGATGCGCAGCACACGGTGACGGAGAGCTGCCGGACATTTCGTGCTGGTTTCATAATCCACTATGTCGCTTATGTTAAAGTTAGTTTCCAAGTGTTCCAAGTTGGTTTTGTGCAGTTTTCGCAAATGTGATTAGGTACATTTAACGCCCGCAGAAAACGGATTAGAAATTCCCCACAAAAACTCAACCTGAATTGGAATAGAACAACTCTAAATTCCCATTGCACCCAATGGCACCATCGTTAACGGGTTTCTCGGGACGGTGGTCGTTACAATGGGCTTACACAAATCACCAGCAAAGTTACGATGTTAAATGTTGATGAAGAATTATATAGAAAGTTATATCGTAGCCTGCTTAGTTACAGCCGGGGCCTCCTGGTATAATATTTATATCGTCTCTCCGGAAAGATCACACTAACAGTGAACCAAAAATGGCAAAAGTTGGCTGTGGACACGCTATGGGAATTCGATTTGTACGGTTTCCGTCGCTTTGGTCGAGTTCAAGCCGTATCAAACTGTCTCCTGAAAAACATAGTACAAGCTCTATAAATCAAGTTCCTTGGAGTTTAAAACGTTAGCACCGTATTCCTGGGAAGTTTTTTGCATTTTCAAACATTTCCTTTAGCACACTTTTGTATGTTCAATGGTCAGGCCAACAAAAACGAACAATAGGCGGCAGGAGGTGGAAAAAAAACATCCACTTGAATTGACATTTCCCATTCCGACTGGGCAACAACTTTCACCAAAGCAAAGAATGGACAAAAGTGAACGTCGGGCATAAGTTTACGGCGATAAGCTGTTGGGCATCTGAGTGAAATGATAATTACGATAAGAGCAGCCGACCTCACCGGAATATGACAAGCTCCTAATGGGAGGCAAGTTTTGTCAAGAACTTTCTGCAGAGTCTTGAACCACCGAACTAGCGCAGCGCATTGTACAGCGACGGTGCAGGCAATGAACAATAGATTAGGGAAGACAATTAAACTTTGCATTCGGTGAGAGTGCTTGAGTGCTACTGGTGAGGCCAGGACGGATGCTAAGAGAAACTATCCGGCAAGAGCTATCTGGAGGACTTATTTTAACGAATTAAATCTTCAAATAAGGTTTATCCACGACTGCACTGACTCATTCATCCGGCATTGAAACGAGTTTAAATGATTATATCATCCTCCACATTCTTCTCAAGAGGCGCACAAAAAAGCTCACTCTCATTAGTAACAACATGTCTACCGCTCTTCGTATGCTTATCACGGTGACGGTGACGATTTGTCGCAAGCAAATCATTATCCTTACCGAGTCTACAAAAAGTACCATTCCAGCCAGCCACTACAGAAAGAAGGATCGTGTCTCTCGTCAACATGAATTAACATTGGCAAATCATGTACCAGGGGACGGACCATATGCTTAAGGGAAATGCAAAACAGGAACCTCTTTCTAATTATTCCTGTCGTGTTGTTTGCCGCCGGTCTTTTCTGTGGTACGCCAAGGCTTACGGGGAATAATTTCATTTAATCCCTTGCGTTCAGTGGCATGGTGGTAGTTCGGTCGCTGGTAATGCTTTTGGATTAAAGGCAACTTAACCAACTAACGTACAAAGCCGAGCATTCGACACATTCAAAGAGGAAGGGAGATCTTGTGCCGCAGAAGCATAAACAAACAGTTTAACACTCGTCCGGATCCGATGAAAACCGAATGCCGCAACAGAGCACCAGCGGGGGAATTTGGCTTCTTTCGTAAGGCGCCTGTTGTAGCAACACAACCAAAACGAGAGAAACTAAAAACGTTACACGTTATGTTGCATGTTTTATGAGATCGAGCTGCAACATTCCACAAACACTTTGCGAATATTTGAGTTCGTCTGAATGGTGTTTCGAACATTCTTTTCTCGACACCCACACAATCGACGGTCCGGAAATAAAATAGATATGGTGCGGGAAAACATCTACCCCACAACATTGAACACCCCATCAACGGTAACTGGTAAGACGGGAGCGCTTAAGCCAGCCAATTTGATCGGCTGTAAGCTTCCCGAGGAAACGCAAACGCAGAAGCGTGACTTTTCCGGTGTTTTACGGTTCTGGAATCTTGTACAAAACTCCTCCTGTTTCGATTTGAAAGTTTCCCCCGAACGGAGCAGCTGGAACAGACAAGAAAAATGGTTAAGAGTAACTCAGCATTTCAGGGAATTGCCCCTCTCTCTCTCCACCCACCCAAAAAAAACCCGGATCCGATAAGTCAGTGACGGCGCCGGTCGAAGAATGTTTGCCAGAGAGCGCAGGCAAGCGGTGATGGAAATGGGAGTTTGAGAGCTTTTTGTGAGGCCGCTTGGTTTCATATTGCACTTTGAACTTTTTCCGCAACAATTCAAAAACAATCAACGTCGAAAATGATGGAAATATTTGCTCGATTTCGTTTCCGTTCTTCAGCGGGATGGCGCCGACCCTCCAGCGCCGTGGAATTCGCTCATTTTCATCCATAAAATCGATTGAATTAAGGGGGCGAGACGTAAACGGCGAGATTCGAGTAGTCAGAGCAAGGAAGCAAGGAAGAAACAATTATCAGCACGTTTCAAATGACAGCGTTTTCCACCGGTTTCCACGTGCCAGTGAGACAGTGTATTGTGTACAGAAGCAAATTAAAAATAAAGGAAAAGATACGGAACAGACTGTTTAGCGGGCGCCGGTTTACCGGTACACGGACTTCGTGGGTTCAGTGAATGTTGTACGAGCGCGCACCATCGCCAACGAATCGCCTCTGTTTGCGCTTGGTTGCCAAATTGTTTTTTGCACGCTTTTCTAACCTTTTCCGACGACTGGATGCAACAGAAGAAACTCGTAGTAGGCTACGCTAGAGCTGTTTTATGGTTGCGTTGTCGGTGGTGTCTTCACGGAGTTGGTCGCACATCCGTATTTAACTACACATTCTGTGAATTCACAGCTGCTGCTGCTGATGCTGGTGCTGGTGCTGGGTGCTACAGTTGCCTGCTTCCAGATTGCTTCATTATCTAGCAACCGGCGGATTTTTACCCAAAGTCACGGCGGAAGGTATGACGCAGACGCCACGCTTCAGTTTCGCAAACACAAACATAGGAATATGGTACGGGTTGGGTGAGTACATAAAAGCACAGCGTTAGCGCTAGAGAGTTCTCGATAATCACAGCTCGTAGCAGCAGCCCTTTGGCTCTACATATAAATGTGTTTCCTAGGCAGCCAAGCCACTGATCTTAAAAGCTTTTTAAAGAAATCCCCAAGCACGCTTTGTATGTCGCGCATTTTCTTCGCTTTTCCAATGGTCGGTTTGAAAAGCCACAGACGACGTATTAGATGTGAATGAAATTCTGGCATAATGCTCATGTTTTGGCACTTATTTTACCATCTAGCCAACACAGTAATGGGTTTCTATTCTTTTTTCATGTTATTTTCTCAGCTTACTAACCATATCACGCAATAGCTTACTAACCATATGCGCAACTCAAATAATGTGTTTGTTTCTGCGACTTTTACGCAAAATTAGTGCAATGCTTATTTTTTTTAAATCCACTTGTTTTTTTTCAATCTTTTGTAGTTTAATATGCCATTCGATAAAATCACAAATTTCTTCAATCGTTTTATCGAAAACAAATTAAAAAAAATACCGTAACCCATCAGATAGTAAAACACAAAATATTAATAACACCAAGGATTATCAACACTGATCGAGTGGCTTATCATAGATGCATAATGGAAGTAAGAAAACCAATCCTTTAATAAACAAGGAGCAAAAAGCATAAATAAGTGAAATATGCTACAAGCAACGATTCCGGGATCGTCAGGAAACGATGAACCTCGACAATCGCACCGGCAGGATACTAATCCTCAATTATGATAAATCGATCAATGTCACGCACTTCATGCTTGCCCGATAGTAGTAATACTGCTCGAGGACAGCCGGTGCACCACTACTACGGATGATCGTTACGCATCACGCAGAGCACAAGTCATGGAACACGATGAAAGCACACCGCCTCCCCCCAAAAAAAAGCACAGAAGGAGAATAAAAGGATATATCCTTAGATCCCCGGACCGGAGAGTGGGATGTACTCTTCTTTCGGGCTTGATTTGATTACGTGGTAATTTGATTTGACGATGAATAATGGCCACATTGGCGCACCGGCCCACCGGCTGCCACTGGATCCTTTCATCCTAGCTTTGACCATTTTCGTTTTTATCTCCAGCGCATATCGCGCGCCGCGGACCTTTGGGACACCAAAGCAGATGCCAGGCACGGCAAAAATAACAAAAAAAAAAACACTGCTCCCACCAAAACTCATGCCTCGGCATCCTTTTAGGCATAATTTTGCCCACACCAACACCAAAATGCACGCTGGTAACGCGCGCCAGTGTGAGGCGATCATAATGTTTTTTTGCCTGCCGGAACGCCGGGCGCCGTGAATTGCATCATTGCCCTCTCTTAACGATGATGGAGGCCCCGGTTCCACCACCAGTCCGGGCGAATGATTCGGTAAATTGGAGATGCTGGGCACGTAGGCATTAGGCCGGTCAACGGAGTGCCACGAAAGTTTTTGGTACACCAGCAGCCACAAGCTTATCTGGTGCAGGAACTTGCGGGCTTTAGGGAACGCAGAGGAAATAGAAAAATGGAATCAAGATTTCTGTTGATTAAAGAAGCTAAGGAGGAACGCACTGGACTGGGTAGTGGTTGCCTGTCGAGTCCAGGAGCACAATTCCAATTATCCACCCTCGAAAGGATCGAATTGAAATACTGTAGCTATATCGCTATCACTGTAGCGGCAATAATGAGGCTTGTAAACGCTTTTATGAATGTCTGCCCTAATGGTTACATCGTTCCAGGATGAAAGTGAACCATTTTGGGATCAAAGGCACACTCCATTGATGCCACCGAACGTGATAATACTGCATACTGATAATGGGCACATAATAGAACGCCATTAGTTTGTGTTTGAAAGGGGGCAAATGATTTCAATTCAAACGAAATGAAATTCACCAGCTGGAATGTAAATAATTCAGTGCATCCATTTGAACACATCATTAGCAGGGAGCGAAATTAAATCTTCATCCAAATGGGATATTTGCTGTCGCGATGCATTCGATGGAAAATCAGATTCCACCTTGCCCGTTAACACCTTTAACAATTTGCCTCACAGGCCACGATCCAATCAAGACCCGAAGTGTGGGCCATGAAACGTTGTTATCCCATTCCGCACAACACCTTATCCTGCGTTCACGCATCATTTACTTGGTCATTTATAGAGGGCTCTAGGCTGACCCGACGAGTAGGTTCATCGTGAATTCCACGAATGCAGGAATTACGGTGCGAGCGTCCTTGTTACCGTTGGAGCAACAGCCACCAAATGGCATTGGTCTGATCCGATCTTTGACCGTGGTGTGGAATTGATGGAATTCAATTATCCGTTCCTGGAAACCCTCCTTGGTATGTCCATTAGCTTGCTGCTTGCTGGCCAAGAGTAGCGTTGGTATTTCTTTTCGGGGACTTAATGTTGTTGTTGAATTATTAATTACACAAAATCCACACACAAATTGACCACCATACCGTCATAAACAGAGGGAACAGGATGCTTCAATTTTTTTAAAACTTGTTTTGTGAAACATCTAAATAAAAAATTAAACCGTGGCGGACCGGCTGGGGTTCGCAAAAAAGTGCAATAAATGGTCACGTTTGCCATGACCTTCATCCTAGGCTTAGGAGCACACATAATTACATTCTTACCGGGATCGGGTTCGTACCGTTGTGAAAGTTTGTGGTCCGGGAACACCATTAAAAACATAAATTTAATTTGCAGACCATCCCAAACCCCATTCCCGGTGATGCTGCGGTACCGGCGCGGCTACGGGTATTAGTTGTGACGGAAACAATTTTATTAAAAGCAACAATGAACCCAACCGGTGATGACGACGACGGTGAGCATGATTGGTGCTGTTAAGCAAAGTTAGGCACAAAAAAAAACAAGCTGAAGGTGGAACCCAGGTGCGCTCGCTCGTTTTTTTTTCACTTAATTTTCCGATCCGGAAAGCTAGCGTCCGCTGAACAAAGCAGCGGCAGCAGAATCGGGACGTTGTGGTCACTAAAAATAGCGGTAATGTCGGAGGTTATAAATTGAATAGTTTCCTTGAAGACCTAGAGCCACTCTCTTTCTCGCTCTCTCTCTCTCTCTCTCTCGATCTCCGTTGGAAGAAACTTTCAGCCCAACACTGCGCTGTCTGGTGCCTGCCATCTTCGTTATCGTCTGCACACCGAACGATGCAGCAGCAGTAGTTGCAACCCACAGCGCCAACCTTAATGATGTTGCATAATTTATCGGCTTGTCCAGGAGTTGTCCTAGGAGAGCCTTTCTTTTATAGCACCCTTCCCCCCCCCCCCCCCCCCCCCCCACCCGTTTATTCAACATCCTCGAGAGCCTGCAGCGCGCACGCTGTGGCTGTCCTCGGCCACAGGAAACCGGAACACCAAAGAGCATGATAATTTTTAGAGCCCATAAAAAACGGAAAGAAGGACCCTACAGGATGACAGGTGTCGCGCTGGCATGAAAATGAGTGACCAACCGCAAAATGGAGCCAGTTTTGTACGTGCCCTGGTCTGTCGGTGTGTGCCCGGTTGCGGGCATATATGAGGTCAACCCCTCTCGGGACACGCCGGAGCAATAATGCTGATGCTTCTGATGGTTCCATATCATACTCGAAACCTTCTGCTGGCCGGTTCACTCTCGATCCTGCCCGGTGCTCAAGTGGTAATATACACATGCCACCACACCCTCTAAACGTCCCTGGAAAGGGCACGACCGATCGAGACGAGGCCTCTCGAGAAGCGGCAGAGAAGAACTTTTTTGCGAGTTAATGTCGGTAAAGCGAGTGTGTTGTGGCGAGAGTCTTGAGGAGACGGGGACCGGAGACGAGTGCGCAAACATTGACGCAAAACCCGGGATCAATATTTGCCTCAATCGAATTTCGATGAAGGAACCCACGAAGAGTTTTCTGTTTGCCACCCTCGGGCTGTGCCATAAGATCAATCGTGCTGGAAAGCACAGAGCGGCGAGGCTTCGAATTTCAAACGAGAATTGTTCAACGAAAGATGAGTTATGTAAGGTAGTGTTTGAAGATGGGATAAATCGAAAGATGAAAGGTCCTTTTCATAAACAATCATTCCTTTAGTCTGAAGTGAACCCTGCAGCAGGTCCAAGAAGCCTTTTGACAGTTCACGGACTTCCGAAAGAAATGTACAGCCGACGCGGCTGCTGATGTGGCTCACCACTAAGTGCAACTGAGAAAGGAAACGCAAGAAAAGTAATTTCCGTTGCATTGCCTCACCCTTCGTTCGTCTTGAAAGCGGTGCAGCAATATCATCGCCGCATATTGAAAACATGCAACCTTTAGAATTGATCCTTTGGTGGCTTTTTACGTGCGATCGTAACGACAACCAAGACAACCCTCGGTGTCCTTATTGAGTCTCGATATCCTTTGCTATTTTTGCAAAAACTTCCACCGCTTATAATGAGCGGATACTGAAGGCAGATTGTTGTTACTATTCCAGCGTTTCAAGCTGTGTCGCCCAGTGTCACGGCCTGTCAACAGGCAGAGGCGTGATTGGTTGCGGTGACGTTGGTCTGCAACCACCCGGGGGGGGCGCAGGACGCAAACCACAAATGGCGTTCCCGGACTACTCCCGCCACTACGTGCCCAGTGACGCACGTGAACTCAATTAATAAAAGGCGTAACGACATCCGGATGCTAGTGACAACCAGCAGGAATACAATCCGGGGGGGAACAGAAGACAGGAGAATGCACGGCCATTTGGGGCCTCTGACGTTATCACGACGTTTGTGCCATTGAGAGACGCTACGGATTATGATAATTCCGACTGCACAGTACTGCGCCGCTGTCTTGCGATCTGGCCGCCTAGAGTGGAAGGATGTGGAGCTTCCTGCATGCTAACTCAGCCTCAGTGCCCGTTTTGTGCGGTTCGTTAAACATGAAATTGAATTTCTCGTTTGCGGCGTTTGCCATGTGTGTCACCGAATCTTGCGGCCAAAAATAGATCCATTCTACAGCGAGTTCCGTTCAGCTTCGGGAGGGTGTTACGGGCCGTAAGCTTGTGAGCACGCCTTCATCTAAAGCCACCTCTCTTCCAGCGCCACTATCTAGACCATTTGTCCGTGACCCTGACGACGCAGGAGTGATGTCAGGTTAGCATGCTGTGATTGGAGCTCGCTCGTCGCCGTAAGTGAAAAGGGATTCCGTACCGTAAACATAAAGCCTACTATTCCATAAAACTACCCGAGGCCTATCGGGGGCCTGGGGAAAGCAAGCAGAAAAGAAGAAGGAGGACCATGCCATGGCCATGTGGCCTTGCGGCATTAGCTTTTACGTTGACCCGTAGTACGGCTGCTCGGACGGGCTGCGTTGAAATCCCTCGAAATGAGGTTACGATGGTGGCGCATTTGGTGGGCAGGAAGCAAAACCCCGAAATAGCCCTCTATCCTTCACGTTTATGCCTCACTTTTGTCGCGCCATTTATCTCCTTGCTGGGGATGATGCAAATGAGACGCGCGTCACTGACAGCTCCGTGTCCGCTTATAGTCCGCGTCCGTATCCTTTTTTTTTGTTGCGAGTGGACCAATAAAAGATGGAGAAGAAGGAGACGTAAAAAAAGGGACGTAAAACAGTGGAAAAGCGTCGAGGGATGATATTGCAGGAAACTTGCTCGAGTCTCGAGGGGAAAGTCAGGATTCATATCGGCTCAAGCGAGGGAGCCTGCCTGTCGTTCTATGGCTGGGTTACGGCAAACATTGACTTTCGTATTATTGTCATCCATCAAAGGAAGCCAATCTTTCTTCTGCGCGGTGAATGAACTGCCATTTTGCGGTGGACTAGGCGAAGGATCGTGCGTCATCTAATTGAAACTTGACCTCTTTTCGGGGTTAATGTGTTTACACCGTAGCGAGCAGGTATGAGGAGCGTTGTTGGAGCCGGATTGTGGGGGGAAGTGGGGGTGGGAGTGTATCCTTAAATCGTGGTGATCGGACAGACTCCGACACCCCCCCTAATCGCTGCATAATTAATGTGCATATATTTCGATCGCGATAAGACCGGGGCCAGTTGTTGTTGGCCGACGAAGCCAAGCAGTTCATTCACTACGAGGCGTGGGAAAAACAATTTATTATTCACCAAATTAGTTCACTCCCCCTCGCTTCTCGCACTCTGGCCATCCTGATAGTCAATCTTGCCAGCGTTTGGAAGTGCTTCACGCTTCGTCAAAGTATGTACATATTTAATCATCCCGACTAAACCAACTCTTCGCGCCATTTTGCTTAGCCCTACTCTGTAGAGAAAAAGGGGTTATGGATCATAGGTTCTGGAGAACAATTGAGGTGGTTTGATTATGTCAACGTGAAAATTGAGGTGAATTCAATAAGCTACGGAAAAGTACACGTGCCCGATAAAAGGAGCTGATTAAAGAGCGAAAATAAAGAATCCAACCAACAATATCTTTCCCTTCCAATCTTCCGAATGAATGAAAGGCTGTTAACGATTCAGAATGAAGATACTCCAAGAACCGGCTCTCGTGTACTTCTTGTGCCGGAGAATTGATTTACTTTCTGCTTCCTACGCAGTCTTCTGCCCAGACAACGACGACAACGACCGTTGTTTGTCGCCCAACAGAGATGCGTGCTATCGAAGGAAGCACCACGCACCCAAGATGCTGCAAGATGCCGTTGCTAGGCAGTTGTCTAGTTGTTGTTTGCGTGAATCCCTTAGCCCCCACAAAAGGTCAAAAAGTGAAGTTGTCCGGAGGAAATCTCCGGCAAATTGCCTTGCGTTTCAAGCCAACCTTCAAGTGAAATCGTGGGACGAAAGGAAAACGATTCGACCTTTGCCATTGCATATGGAGGAAGCCCGGCTTTAAAGTACTAAGAGCACCATGAAGAACAGTGGCATGGACTGACCTTTACAGTAACTCCATTCGCCATCCATGATGTTGTATCATTAACATAAATGCGAGCTATGGTTCAAAACGATTTGTAGCTTCATTAGCATTTTAATATTTAGCATCAACAGCAGGACATAGCATGCTAGATGCAGGCCCTATGAATTCCCTACTTTGCTCTCGCACACTTAATCACGAAGGAAATACTTTGCTTGTCATTAAGTAAATTAAAGTAAAATATTCCTCATGAATACCCTCTACGATTTGACACTCTTTCAGCTGCATGCTCTGCACTTCAACAACGTTAGCCTGGTGCGTTGCGGTTGCATATTTATGCAAAGGCAAGCACTTTCAGTATGCGGGTCAGTGGAGCTCTTGCGTCAAGAAACGCTCCTATGCTCGCTGCATTCCGAAATCCCTTCACGTCCTCTAGCTCGGGCACGACTCCCTAGACCTTGCGTGCAGATCATGATGATAAAGAAAACCCCCAGCGGGAGGAGGTTTTGTTCGAAGATACAGTGTCTCTAACAAAGCTGCCACCACCTTCCCGTCACGGAAAGAGCAAAGTTCCGGGCAATTTTCCTACCTTGTATGGTTTTTTGTTTTCCTCTTCCATGGTGGTTTGTTGCTGCTGCTGCTGCTCCCGATGTCACAAAGATTGGAATCGCCGCTGGCTACCTTCAAGAAGTGCGCTCTTCCTCCCGTTCCGTTGAATCACAGTTGCCCAGAATTCACAACAGCACTCGACGACTCCTTGCTGGTCGTTTTCAACTTTTCACACTCGTCGGAAAAAGTGAAAAACTGTTCAAGTTTTTGGGCTGCGTTCAAAAGCAAAACAGCTCAAAGGCTCCCTCTTTGACAACAACGCACACCCGCGGGAGACAGATCCGCACAACACGAACGCACGAAGAGAAGTGAGCTCAGTTCTGAGAAAGTTGTGAGAATGTTGTATGCTGCGAGAAGTTGCGACACATCCCGAGAGCGAGCTCGAGCTCGAGCGATCGCGCTGGTAGAGATGATTTTGTTTCTGGGAAAGGAAAGGGAATGGTAGTGGAGGAAGCCCCGTGCTGGTTACTAGCCGGTTCTCGTTCGGGTGTGTTCGGATGGGCAAGGAATTTAGTAACCAACGTCCTTACAAACCATGCATTTTGCTGCCTTAACACGACTCCAAACCGGCTAATTTCAAAAAGAGGAGTTTGCGCTCTCGCTGTGAAGGGAGAGAGAGAGCGAATGCAGGCGCGCGCTCTCTCCCATCCACCGCTCAGTTGTCAAAAGCTGTATGATGATTGTTTGCAAACAACGGAGGAGCACGGAATCCCCCTCGCCCTGCATCCCCACGCCACCTATGCTGACCCACTTACCCACGTCGTCGGTGCAATTGGGCGAATCCTCTCGACTAACCCAGGTGCCCTTTTTCCCCCCCAAATATTGAGCTTAAGGAGAAGCTTTTCTATCATGAGCGGCCCAACAGAAAAGAATGCTCCACGGCAGCATAACCGCGCACGTGTTCAAGCGGCCACAAAAGCGGGTTCTTTTTTCCCCTTTTGTTGTCGAACGAGATACATAAGCGGCTTACATCTTGATACAATCATCGCTCTGCTTAGGACGATTGTTTGCCATCGACCATGGCAAGCGGAGCGCCGATCGGGGTGTAGGACAACCGGTTACCGGGCTACACCATATAAAGGATGTCGCGCGTTCCAAGATGTGGTGACTATCTCCTTGACCGTGCCGAACATGCTCTAAAAAGGAACGAAGCTAAATGCAGCTCGGAAGAGTATCTTTTCAGTAGCAGACAATACTAAGTACGATGGTGAATGGAGTTTTTTTTGTATTCCAAAAGGCTTCATGTCAATGCGAACACTATAAGAAAGTATTTTATTTTATTTAAAACAAAACCCTTCTTGACCTTTCTCTACCAACGAAAAAAATTACTGAATACCTCAGCAAATTTCTGCTTACGATCCAACCAACAACGTCTCCAGTTCGTTGCTCCGCCACCGCGATGAAAACGATTTGCTCAATGAACCGCGTTGCGTTGTCGTTCGTTCTCGTGAACTGGGGTGACAATCTTTGTTTCAGCTCATCTTCTAAGGACGTCACTGTCTGGACCGGGTATAGGTTACGCGAGTTCATTGTACCACTTCTTCTCGCCCGGGAGCCTTCGAGCAGCCACGGTCTCCGAGAGATCGAGGAATAAATGAGTAGAACCCGCCGCCCCGGCGGTTGGGTGCTGAGAAGGGATTAAGGTGTTCGAGCAATGCAAGTGTCTGGCAACATTTTTATGTCTGCGACCCGGTTGACCGAGCTATGCTTTTGATATTGGCTGCTGTAACGCAAGACATGGCATGTTGATGTAGGTAACGAAAGGACTGGCCTGGGGAGTCTAGAGCGCTTTTAATAGTCCCAAGCTCCACCCAGTTTGTGGAGCATGTTTAAAACAGCATGGCGTATGTTTAAAATAACACGATTAAACGTTCGGACGATACCATAGGCAATCTAGTGAAGTGTGGAGCAGCTTGTTTGTCTTTGAAATAGCGAAATAGAGATCATATAGCACCTTCGGGATAAACGAATACCAGCAGCTCCCACGTGGCTGGTGCTCATCTCCATAGAACGACGAGAAAAAACTACATTTTCCAATAAAATGCAAACCCCGCATATGTTCTAACCGATAGCAAAAAGGTGCCTCGGTAATGGTTTCACACCACATTTTCAACTTTTAATTTTCCCAGTCGACCCCAACCCACGCACGCACCACCGGGCGGGAAATGGATGGAAGTTTGCGAATGAAATGGAAAAGCAACAAAAGCAGACACCTCTCCCCTGTCCGTCCTCCTTCGGCAATCTCAGACAGCAGCAGATGCTGCCGACAGCGGTGCCGGTTCAGTGACACAACCTCAGTTCGCTGAATAAAGTTTCGCGTTTGCATCGCCATTCCACACGAGCCATTATGATTTACTTCTCTTTCTGCTTGAGAGCCACAGCGCAAGAGAGACGCAAGAGGAACCTGTCCAGACAGCCAGAGCACGCAGAGGACGGTTTTTGAGGGGAGGGGGGGGGGGGGGGGGGGGGAGGAGCTGTTTAAGCGGGGGATGGAAGCACAAACATAGCATAAAAATGGTGTCCCGCTGTGCCTGTGCCAAAAACGTATCCGCAATCACCCGGGAAAACATCAACCCGAGGACTGGCCACCGGAGGGGGTATTGAACTTGGAGTGAACCACCAACAAATGCCATTTTTACGCCTGGCTGGCCAGACAGGAAGCACGGCACGGTCCGTCCGGGAATCGATGAAAAGGTAAAAGGTAGATTCCCGGGGTGGAAGTTCCATGTTCTTCGGGCTTTGGCACACCGTTCCGCGGGGGCTTTGTTCCCAAAATGTAAAGCAAACAGAGCTCCCACCGGTCCGGGGATTTAAACTTGTTTCGGCCGGCACATTTGCCGGGTTCTTGCTCTCCGTGCTCGTGTCTAGACGGTTCGGTTTTTAATGCTTTTACTTGGCAAAACAAATCCTCGGTTCGGCCCCATTCGAGACAATCCAGTGCACCTTTACGGAGAGAAAGAACAAACATGAATGTGAGTCGAGATCGAGATGTAAGTGAAGTGCCAGACAATGTACAAGATTAATTTTCTCGTGTGATGAATGGATTCCGCGGGATCGACCTTATCCCTTCGACCTCTTTGAATGTTCCTTTTTCCCGGTTTGTTATCCAAAATGTTACCACGTTCCGGCAGCAATGATCCGATGCTAACAAATCGGTCGATTAAGGGCGGTGAACAGAAGAACCGCGGTCGCAACAGCCAAGGGCCCGCACCGGGAACCTCTTTTTAGCGGGATTCTTTAGCGTTTTCCTTTCCCGTCAACAGCTGCGCCAACAACAGGCGTACCCCGTTTTGCGTTGAGGGAGGTTAAGGATTTGCCAAAAAGGATGGTGTTAGATAATCATTCCGCTATGCGTCAGTCTCTGCTCATGAAGGAGGATCGTTGCGCTGGTGAGGTTCAAGATGTTGAGCCAAGATGTACTGCAGTAATTCATTGGCATCTCGTTGGGAGCACGGGGGAATTTATGTTACTTAAGGCATTAGTTAGTGTTTTTATGGCTGAATTTAAGTGAGTAGAGAGCATATTTTCCATTTATTGATGCTAGTTTATCAAGTCACATTTTATTTTTTTTTATATAAGAAAAATATGCTGAGCAGATATGCATTAACAATGGTTTTGGATTAATTGAAAAAAGTACAGTTTTGTACTGCTCCTCCATACCCTTCTCCAAATTTACCAACAAAATTCAATAGGTTACAAATTCTCTTCTCAAATTCCCCGCAGTCAGCACAGTGGCACCAACAAGGCACACCATTTGCGATGCTTTTATCACTTGCGCTAAATTTGATTATTCTTATTCCGAAGATTAAACGCGCATTTCGACATTACCACGCTTCGTCGGCGAAATGGTTCACATTCTGTTACAGTCGCTGACAGCTAACCTTCCCCACGCGGCATCAAGATGTTGCCATCGTCTGCAGGCCCCAGCCAGCGACCCCGTCAGTGACCAAACATAATCGACGTGGTTTGGCGTAGATCAGTTCCACGGAATGCTGAGTTTCTTTGTTGTCTGGCCTGCACGTTCCCGGGGACGATGATGGAAGTAAAAATATTCCCTTTTTGCCGTTCCTTTTTGGGGTTCAACAGAAGCCCTTTCGTCCTTCCGCCGACTATAGCGCACGGTTCGGAAGGGTACCGTAGGGAGTAGACAACGGGGAAAGCAATCACGAGTCCGCGGATCCTTCCCATCGAATCCTTGGGTGTGTTGTGCACTACGCTCTCTCTCTTTATTAATCGCTCACAATCTCTCTCACTTTTTGTGCTCCTGATGGTGCGAGAAAGCTCCTCATCTAACGCAGTGAGAGCGAGCCGGCCGAGAGCCTCGGAAAGCTCCTGGTTTGACCTACTTACCATCGTGAAACTAACTGCTAGTCCACATTTTCACCCCTCACACATGCACCCCTTGCTCAACGCCCACCAAACGCTTGATAGTTCTCGAAGTAAATGTTGCAACCGGAAATATGGATACATAAACGACCGGTTTTGAATGGCCGGCAACCGGTACCACCACGGTTGCACTCTCCGGAATCTGGTACCATTTTATCACGGCGAGGTCAATGCACTTTCGCGACTGATTACATAAGCCGGAGATCGTGAAACGCGTCCCTTTTGCTGACGTCACAGGACGATGGAGACGCATGGTTTGTCATCTTTTGGACACGTTTTTTTTTAAAGGTTTCCGTTTACTGTTACCATTTATTATCTCAAAAGATCCATTTAAAAAAAAAGGGCTTATCATTATATCTATGTACATGCTGCCGCATACGGAAGGCTGTCAAATGTCGCTGTCTAGCTATCCACGAACGCTGGATTGGCATGGTCTTCATCGTGGTTTTGGAGAATGTTTTCAAAAATCTATTCAAAAGAATTAAGTAAAAAGCATGTTAGCAACCACGATAAGTTACATTCAATTCGCATAAAAAAGGCCATGACGCTCCGTCCACTCACCTGATCCATCTGGCACCGTGAAATCGTGTACCGTAACTGGTTCTCCCGGGCGAATCGATGTAGCTTAAGGAACAGTTCGCTTGCCGTCTGGACAGCACCGGCCGGTGTGGCAGTACCGTTACCATTTTCGGCCAACATAATCGTAACGTGACCGTTTTTGTGTGATTTTCCATTTTCCTCACGCCCACCATCCGCCCGTACCTGGCACACGAACTGGACGGAACCATTGTGTAGCAGAATGTCACGGGTTACGTTGAATTCACGCTTCACCACCTACGGGTGCGAGGGGTGGGTGGAGAGATGGTTAGTACCGACCTGATTCATTGCAACCCTTCAGCCTATGACCTACCCTTGTGAAATCGACATCACGTACACCCTCGAGGTAAAGTGTCACCTGGTAGCAATTACCGAAGCGTTCCTTTAACCGATCGGGCGTATCCACCGTAAGCAGATGGCCATCCCTCAGCACCGCTATTCGCTGACAGATACGATCGATCTCCGAGATGCTGTGTGACGTCAGCAGAATGGAGCGGTTCTGTGCATTCAACCGTTCGATCGTACGGTACACGATAGAGCGCGTAACCGGATCGAGATCACTCGTCGGTTCATCCATCAGGATAATCTCCGACTGCCCGAAGCAAGCGACGGCCACACACAGCTTACGCCGATTGCCACCACTCAGATTCTTCACCAGCACCTTCCGGTACACCTCCAGATGGTACTCGCTAAGCGTTTCCGTGATCAGCTTCTCGATCGACTCGACATTACGCAGCTGACCATAGAACTCAATCACCTCCTCGACCGTGAGCAGTGGATCGAGGAAATTGTTTTGCGGACAGTACGATGGACCGTGCTGATTGGGGGGTGGAGAAAAAATGGAATACGGATTAATCACGGCACAGAACTCGCACGCCTTCTTCGTGGTCTCCTACCTGACTGTAGAATGTGAAGCTACCACCAGACGGTAGCAGCTCGCCTGAAAGAATAGCAAAGATCGTCGATTTGCCTGCACCATTCGTTCCGAGCAACCCAAAGCACTCGCCGTAGTGCAACTTGAAGGAAACGTTCTTAACCACCTCCTGTCCGGTACTACCACCGCCACCACCACCACAAGTACCGTATCGTTTCCTCAACTGATCCACCGAAAGAATCTGATCGGCCGGCAGCGATTTCTTCTTGCTGCCAGTTCCATTGTGATCCAGTGCCCCGCTCGCCTCAACACCATTCAGCTGGTACACCTTTTCATTCGCCGATCCGTGCAACGCTCGGTTAGCTAGCTTCTGTACCCACTTGTACTCGATGGCCACATTCAGCAGCATAAAGATTACACCCATCGACACGAGTGCAATCAGATGGGGCTGCAGCAGATCACTGCCCAGCGGGGATTTGTACGAATCGATGTAATACCGCTTGAAGATCTCCGCCGTTATATAGTTCTTCGACAGTTCGATCAACCCATCGGCCAGCGCATGCTGCGGCAACACCAGGAACGCCCGGTTAAGCAGGTTACGGATCCGTTCCGATTCATCACTATCCCCGATCACATCGAACAGTATGACGATCGTGAGCGTGGCAAGTGCGGTGATGACATTCAGGCAGAAGATCGACATATTCGCAAAGCTGGCATCGGTGAAGAGCTTCTCGAACAGGTGGACCGCCGGAATGGCTGCGAAACCGTAGAACACTAACAGCAAACAGATGCCCTCGAGTTGCTCCCGGGCAACGTAAGCCGGCAGCGCGAACGTTTTAAACACGATCACCGCTAGGCCGAGTGCAATGAGGTAGATCAGTGCATCCCAGACGTAGGTCACGGTCCAGTATGTCAGCACATTCACTCCGGCCAGCCGTTGCTGTAACTTTTCACCCCGGACACGCTCACTCACGATGTACACCGAAGCACCGGCGATGACCATGCTGAAAGCTAGCAACATGATCAGCGAAATGCCCGCATCCGCAATCTGCTGTAGCCTGCGAAATGAAGGAGAAGTCAATGTTGTAACGTCCCTGACCTCACGCACCACGGAATGTCTTACATGGATGAGACGGAGAGTTCATCTTCCTCCACCGTCAGCGGATGGTTAATGGTGCGGATCGTAATGCTCGGATCGTCCAGTTCCGCCCGCAGAACGGCCGTATCGAGCAGGTTAAGCCAGGTCGGCATCGAGTGGTAACCCTTGTTGTTGTACCAAACGATGTTTTTCTCCCGATTGACCGTCACACCACCGTACCGGCGTTCCGTGAACTCATCGCTGGTCGCCAGAATCCATTCGTACGCTTCCAGTGAGGAGTTGAAGGTGAAACATTCACCAGTCGTGCCGTTACAGTGCTGCAGCAGCTCATCGACGATCGTAGCACGGAATGGTTCGGGATCGCTAGCGTTGGTATAAAACTCCGCTGCACCCGGGTAGAGTGCGGTCGAGAAGTTTACCATCTGATCGTGCTCTCCCGGTGGTCGCATCGTCATGAAACCCATGGCAATGATTTCAAAGATTGTCGGTAGTACGAGCAGACACACGAGCAGCCGGTAGTTGCGCAGGAAGTGCAGCAAACGCTTACGGAAAAGGGTCACCATCATGGGCACCGTACCGAGGGCCTTTGGCTTTGTCTTTGGACCGTGGAATCCATTCACCGCGTGCTGGCTGGTGCCGTTTCCATTGCGATGAATCTCGCTCTGCGGCGGATCGCCAGCGTTGACGGTGTTGAACATGTTGAGCAAATTTTCGTTTCTTATATCGAACGATTCGATCTGTCGGCCGGATCGCAGCTGTGGCAGATGTTCCAGCAGTGGTTCGATGCTGTAACAGATAAATCAATGGGATGTTACGATATTTTTGCTACTCGCCACCCTGTTTATGTGTAACTTACTTCAACACCTGACTATCGTTCGTCGAGGAAGCAATTTTGAAGTCCAGTTGATTCAGGGTCGCACTCATCTCATACCGTACATCCGGCAAACCATCGAGCAGCTTGCTGAGCTCCGCTACCGTCGCCGTACGATCCACCTCGGGCTGGGGTTTCAGCGTAATGCGCAGATAGATCGTGTTGGTGAACCGCTTCTTCAGGTCTTCCTGCGATTGTTCCAAGATTGCTTTACCCTGGCAACAGTAGAACGTTTGTTAGTTAAATGATCTTCAGTTTACTGTCCTTGCTAGCCATGCTTACATCCTCCATCATAATAATCTTATCGCTTAGACACTCGGCCTCATCCAGATGATGGGTCGCCAAAATAACAGCTCGATCACGGCGCAACGTTTGAATCAGCTCCCAAATGTACTTCCGTGCCTTGGTGTCCACGCTGCTGCACGGTTCATCCAGCACCACCAGGTTGGGCGATCCGAGGAATGCGATCGCAATGCATAGCCGTCGCTTGAAACCACCGGACAGATCGGACGCACGGTAGTGTGCGTACGGACCCATCTTAAGATTTTCCAACGTACGGGAAACCTCCGTATCGAAGCCACGCGTCAGCTTAATCCGTGCGTACAGTTGCAGGTGCTCCTTGGCGGTGAGGCTCGGTATCAGCACATCGTTCTGCGGGCAAAGGCCAATCTTTTCCGCGTTATTCCGGATGCCGGAGATGAAATCGTAATCAAGCGGCAGATGTACATCGCCAGAGTCCGGAAGCACCTGACCGGTGAGGAGTTTACTGTCAAAGTAAAGATAAACGACACATTAGCGAACGGAACTGATGGATAAAAGTTGGCACACGGTGCCGTTGGTTCATTACATGATTGTACTCTTTCCAGCACCATTCCGTCCCAGCAAACAGGTCACCTCGTCCCGCCGGAATGTTATCGAAACGTCGCTCAGCACCTTCTTTCCACCCTTCTCATAGCTTGCGTCCACGTTGCGCAGATCCGCACCGACACTCTTGTCCAGCCTAATGCGTCGCACCGTATGGAATGTGGTCTCATCTGTTGAAGACGATTAAGGAAGCGTACACTATCTGCCCCTTAAAGGTCAGTTCTTTCCCCTTACCTTGCTTAAACCACTGGTACAGGTAGCCGATGGCAAAGTAGATAACGGCATCGAGCAGAATCATCAAGATACCGTACTTGAGATCATTGTTTGCCAGATCACCCCGGAAGGCATTCGTAAAGCTGGCACCACGGTTCTGCAACTCCATGCGCATCACGTGCCGCCAGGCATAGCAAAAGGCGGTCGAAAAGGACAGGTTGGCGAAAAATTTACCGACCGCCGACAGTGTGGTGCCGAGCGAGATGATAAGAATGTACGGTAGGAAGGTTATCAGAAACAGAATAACGCTCGACACCGAACCGATGCTGGCTGAATTGAAAAACATCGAACACATGTAACTGCAATGGGGTGGGACAGATGGGAAAAAAACGTTCAATCAGTGAGCGAAACTCGCAGAGATGCGCTTCTTACGAACACTGCAACTCACCAGAATGCGATCAGACAAACACCGAACACGACCAGATAGCAGAACAGAAAGATTTGGCTCGAGTAGATGAGAATGTCAGCTTCGTACAGGATGATCAGCCCTATCAGAAACACCAGGCTCAGTTCGATGAACGTAGTGACCGTCCAGGCCACGGTTTCGGAGCCCGACTTCAAGCCCATCGCACGCATCAGCATCGAGTTGCCACTCTCCTTCATCCAGATCCGCTGCTGAACGGCCGACGCGACGTGCACAATTAGCGCAATGAAGTAGGCCATCTGTACTATCTGGGCAATGTAGATACCCTTCTTGAAGCTAAAGGGAAATGAACAGATTAACAACGGTACGGCATTCACACTCCACCGAGGGGTTCTTGCAACACTTACTCATCTTTGGTGTACTTCGGGTACGGGAACTGCTTCGTATAGAACTTCTCGTCCGCCACACGGTACGTCACCTCATCGGAGGCCTTTTTCTTGCCTCCCAGGAAGAGATCTAGGAAGTTGAATTGTCGCTTCTTTCGGCTCAAAATGGCCCCCGCTGTTGTCGTCGCTGCATCATTGGCCTCCGTTTCCGTTTCTTCTTCATCTTTAAAATCAAGGAAATCATCCAGAGCTGTACGATTGGCTCCCGCTCCACCACCGAAGCGATCTAGTACGTCTTGGGATACATTCAAACGCTTGCTTAGATCCGTAAACAGTAGTGCCAGGTTTTCAGTCGTCGTTTGTGGGCTTGGGGTGGTAGTACCGGGCTTCGTTGCACCATTCTCGCTGGCCACCGTAGTAGTATCGCCATCCGCATCAGTCTCATCATCGAGCTCATCATCAGCATCCTCGTCATCGCCATCATCCCCATCGAGTTCGTCGTCTAGCTCCAGCTCACCAGTGCCAGAGAGCGACGCTTCTTCATTCGGCTCACTTCGCTCACGATCAAACTTATGCTTCTTCTGCTGCCTTATGATACCCATATCGACCGCATGCTGGATCTGGACAAACCCTCGATGGTATCGCATATCCAGCTCGAAGCTTGCTTCGGGCCCGGGGAACCAAAACCGATTCCTAGCCTCAATCGTCACCGGTGTATCGTCCGTACGCATCCGAATCTTGTACGAGATCTCATTCTCTCCAAGCGCCGTATCGTTCTCGAAGAAAACCGCGGCAAAGAATAGCTTCTTGCGGTTCAGCTCGAACGCTCGATCCTCCAGCACCTTCTCGTTCGGTACCGGGATGAAACGATCGGCCGAGAAGCAATCGAATATGTTGGAAATCGTGTTGACCGCCTTGGCGACCGATTCATCGTTCAAGATCCCATTGAGGATACCCTCGATCAGCTCCATGTTCACATTGCCACCGGTCAGCATCTGCACCAACGGGCTCTTGGCCAGCTCGATCAGCGATTGGAAGCTTTCCCGTACGTCCTCCTCGGTGCGCAGCAGCTTCAAGGTAGTGTCCAGCGACCGGAAGAACGTCCTCAGTCGTCCCATGTCGGCGAACGTTTTGTTAGCCTGCAAATGAATCGAGTACGATGGTCAAACCACGAACGAACGAATTATTCAGTGAATAATGTTCTCTGCCCACTTACAAATTTCATAATTTCGTCATTCCGTTCGCTCGCCGGACCGTACAGTATCTTGCCCTGCAGGATCGGTTTCAGAAAGCGCCACGTGATCTTCCCATTGTTCGTGTTGGTCACGTCCAGGTAGAGCTGCTTGCAGTACGGCGTCGGCATAACGCTCAGCTCATCCTTATCGGGACCGGCGTAGTCGGGCGTGTACAGAATGTTGTCCACGAAGCGGATGTTATCGCTGCGCGGAAACGGTCGACCGCACAGAATGTTCCCCGAGTTCGAGAACGTCCGATCGTCCGAGAACAGCTGCTCGATGTCAAAGTTTTCGCCAACCTTCTGCCGGATGGTGGGCAACATCTTGACCAACCGATCGCCGTTACCTGCAGATTGAGCAGATGATCGTGATATGTTCCGTGGAAAGATATGTCATTAGTACTTACGCTCGATATCCTTAAATTTGCCGTGCGTTACGATCGTGGTAACGCTGGTGATAAAGTTCCGGTCAACCGGCAGGTCCACGATGGCATCATACAAAGCTTGATTGTCCAGGAAGGTTTGCACAATGTTAACGACCGGTGTGACGGGTGCATCGTTGAATTCCTCCGTCTCGGCGAATGCCTTCGGATCGGAACACTCGTTCTCGAAGGTACAGATGTAGGACTGGAAGAAGGGCAGTATACCGTTGGCCTGCAGGTGTCGCGTAGGGAACTGGCAGTCACCGATTGCGGTCGGTTGGAAGCGGTTTCTCAGGACATACAGTGCGACGAAGATCATGCACGGCCAAAGGTACTGAATGAGCGTCATCCACTGTAAGGGAGGAAAAATATTGTTTAGAACTCTGTTGTGAGCATGACGAGGCTTATACTAAAAATAAACACCATTCTCCATCAATCGCATTTTGCCAGGTTAACAATTGCACAATCTAACGATTAGTTATTATTAGCAATGAAGATAGCAGATTACCTCCGATAGTTACACAACATCGAGCTAATCTAAGTTGTTCCTTATCTCAACACGCAGTACAACTCTATCTGTTTACTAATAGCAGCGATCAAGAAGAGATGGTTAGCCAAAACATGCAGCCTGTGCTTGATTTGTACAGTTACAGTGTTAGTTTATATTCTAGCTGTGACACGTGTACATGTTTATCATTGTTGAGCAATTGTTTAAGAAACAAACAAACCAATTAATGGGGGGCTTCGGTCATTTCTTACCGAAACAAGGATCATTTTTGACGATTTTTTGTGACGTAACCAATCAACTTTATTCTTTCAAATGAATGGCATATCAAATTGCAACTTATGAAGAATATTTAATTCTATTTTGGGGAAGATTTAGTAAAAATTTCATCCATGGCATCACATTTAAGCAGTCGCGTCTTCACACAGATTCTTTTTGCAGAGCTCATCGTAGCTGCGTGATGGGTTATCAGAAAAATACAAATTGATACTTGTTTGAAAGATTTTAAGTTTACCTAGGCAGCCCCGTAAAGATTTTGTTGAATTTCTTATTTTTCGATTTTTCGCAGATTTTTGAAGATGAAAAAGTTATGCTTTTTGTCATTTTGCCTGAAAACACGATGTTTAAAAAAAGTATCAACAATTTTAATAAAATCTCGACGGGGACACCCCCCTTAATACTCCCCTTAGTGCTGAATAAATGAAATCGATTTTCTGCACGAATACGTTGATGCGTTAATAAGAATGATTGGCTGGTTGTAGCCGGCAAGCCAAACCGTTCTTCTATGATTTTGATTAGATTAATCGAGCCAATGAAGAAAAAAAAACCAGCGAAAACATAAACGGGTATTAGCCAATTATCACCCAAAAACCATCTGAACTAACTGATAACTTATAATGAGAATGGGGCAAAAAAAAAAACAGGAAATAAAAATCAGAAAAACGGAAACCGCAACTTTCTATTTCATCCGGTCCGTAGCGCGATCTTAGCGTACGCCCGATTGTAGATCACGCATGCGCACACGCAGCACTCATTAGTCAGAACGTAGAACGCACATCCCATTCATGACGAAGCGCAACCACCATGAATCATGCTGTGCGGTATCAAGAACCCCGGAGCCATCGTGCGATCGTGTAGCATGACATACATTCCGATCATTGAACCGATTAGGGGCTGGCAAGGCCCGCCGCCGCGTACATTGCGATTTCGTTCTATTTACGTTCCCGCAGCCCGCAGCGCCATGTACACTGATTGCGCAAAGCATCGATGACGCGTCAGGCCGTAGAAATGGCTCAGCGGCCTGGCTCAGCATAATGAGCTCATGAGGCTCGGTTGAGCATTCCGGTGTGGAATTTTGTTAGTCATCCTTCGGGTTAATCTAATCGCGGTTGATTAATTACTGTGGCAAAAGTAATACTCACTGGTTGTCGTATCCGGACGAGGAAATCCTTTCGCAGTAGGGCCCGTATCTGCATGCCATCGGCATGCCTGGATAGTTTCATGTTATCGCTTCCGTGGTTGTTCTACCAGTGGCAGCTCGACGATTGGAAGCAGAACTTGCTCGCGTTCACGTTCACCCAACAGTCCTTTTTTGGGGGTCACGAAACTACTAATGAGCGTCACGGCTCACTATGACCTAACACATCCAACTAACCAATGGCTGCTTTTTTTTTCGTTCGAGAAATGCGCCTTTTCACTTTCTTCACTTAAATTTTCGGTCCACACTTTTACTTTCGTCTCGATCGCGTCGTTAGTCACGTTGCACACACCACAAACAAACTTGAACAAAAAAAAAAACAAAAACGAGCTCGTCACTTTGCGTTTTTCGTTTTTGGCACTTTCTTTCCCGCCAGATGCGCGGCACGACACTGCCGGTGGCCGCCGCGGTTCGTCGTTAGACACGCACTTACCCCCAGAATGGGGAGCGGTTTTCGGTTACGCTCAATTTCAATTACTAAAGCACGCACCCTATTTTCACCGTTTAAAGGCGCGTCCTGGTGTTAAATGCTTCCGTGGTCGTTCCGCGTGACACGAAAAACCCCCCGCGGGGCCGGTGGTTTATAGTTCACTGTTGGTAGGGCACTGTTATCGGCTTGATGGCATGGAGGCTGCTTTTGTGAAACGAAAAAGAATTTGAAATCATCCCGTGATAACCAGAATCTAGCGCACTCCGTAGGTGAATGGCGTGAAGCACGAGACAGCCACGAGCTCGAATGGCTTACTTAATGCATTAATTATCGCAGAAAGCGAAAAACGAGCTAGCGGTGGTTGTCAGTCAGCCAATAGCCTGACCGACCGAAGGAACTGCAACAGGGCCAAAGGGAAAGGAATTTCGATAATTACACACTGGGAAACTGTCTCAGCACCACTCGCACTCGCAAAGAAAAATGGTGTATTGTTACCGCTTTTTTTCTTCCCGTGCTTTTTTTTCCAAGAGAGTCTTCAAATCTGTTTCCGATTAGAGGAGGGCACCGCTTCTAATGATGCGTTACGCTGATTGGACGTTTAGCTCGTTTACGAGATGGTTATGAAACGATCGCACTACACAGTGACTGCTATCTATCTCTCTCACCGGAAGTGATCGTATCGAGTGCACACACCTGGCGGGAAAACAATGCTTCACCAGATGTGCCCCTTATCGTTCACGGCGTGTCGGAGCACGTTGTTGAAAATGGACGGAACCTACGTCAATGTTGAGGATCACCGGGCGTACAAGTTCAAAATATTTCCTTTACGGTCCCAAAAACCACGTAGCATAACTACGTGCTGGTCACGCTTTGTATCTTTCACCAACAGTTGACCGTTCGCAAATGGCTGCTAGCGAGCGACGAATCCCGGGGTCTATTTCACCGCGATCGTATGATCGTATACGTCACACACGGTGATGATTCGTTTTGGATTTCCATTCATGTTGTGATTGTTGTGCGATTGAAACAGTTCCCAGAGGATCGCAGAGGGGGGTTTTTGCCATCATAAAATCATGGAACTGGATTAGTCACACCCGATTCCGTTCGGTTCAATTCACAGACCTTGGGGCCTTCAACTGGCGGGCGCACTTCGTTCGTTGCATATTCGATTCGTAAGTCAATCTTCGCAACCCCGAAGGCAGGTCCGCGGGGTCAGTATCGATCATCAATTAGAGGCAGGTCCGCGGGGTCAGTATCGATCATCAATTAGAGCAGGTCACGAAGCAGGTGCGTTCGCAAGGTGATCACCAAATTTCCATAAGAAATGACAATCACACAACGAGGGGGCAATACTTGATCGATGGAAACTTTTTTCCTTCTGAGAACTGCAACCGCACACCGGGGTGATCATTAGCATAATGCACTTGACGCGTACAGGCCGTAAGATCATTGGTGAGATTTGTGACAAACAAATTAATAAATCAAACATACAACTCCCGGTAAATAGTGGGGATAACAGAGTTAAGCAGCAGCAGCAGCAGCAGGCCATGATGAATCCATGATGATGATGACCTGCGCTACTGATGTGCCCCCCGTTTGTGTTTCTGATTGTCGCCGAGCAAATAGCAAACAATCCACCGTGAAATGCATCGCTTGGTGTCGTGTAATGGCGGTTATAAATCGTTCACATTAGAACGGTTTCATCCTTGTACCCTGCGAATCATTGCGTAATGGATGCCTTCCCCCTTCTGTTTGGTCAGTTAATCTCCGTGTAATTGATCTGATAAAAAGGGGGAAGTTATCCACGGGAACAGACGAGCGGCAGTAAGAGCGAGCGAGAGAGATATGCTAAAATGTCGTATCCAAAATCAGTAACCTACGGAACCGGTTCACGCCGAGTGACACGCTACGCACTCGGCAATTGCAGTCATTGCGTCGTCGTCGTCGTCGTCGTCGTCGTTGTGGTTGTGGTTGTCGTTACCTTATTTACCCACGATCGATTGCATGCACCACGGACCACGGGGGAATGCTCAAGGTTGCCAACGACGATGATCTACTGATGCCTCGGAGAACCATCACCGCTGGCCATCTGCTATACTGGCTGTACGGTCTTTCTTCTGCGTCATTCGCAAACCTGTTGGCCGCTCCTTCGAAGTCGAATTACGGTTCCGCACGGAACGCTATTGAGAGGCGAACTTCAAACATTGGAGTGCCCAAACGCTACGCCGATGCCATTTGTTGATCGTTGGAGAGGGTTTTTTTTTGAAGCATCACTCCGGTTGAGTTCAAGGTTAGATAGGATTAGGGCGTCGTAGGGGTGCTTCAGATCATGCTCATGATTGGAACCCAAAAGAGCTGCGTGCGTGCTGCGTTCACACCCTCCCCCCGGGGTTCC
Organism: Anopheles aquasalis; assembly: GCF_943734665.1. Lineage (NCBI taxonomy): Eukaryota > Metazoa > Arthropoda > Insecta > Diptera > Culicidae > Anopheles > Anopheles aquasalis. The sequence goes on along the minus strand of NC_064878.1, from coordinate 10,714,364 downwards.
GAAACGGGTTCGTAGAGATATTCTAACGATTTCAACGAGCGTTCCATTTCGGAAGAGAGGAAACCGGTTCCCCAAAACACTTCACCGGAGATAAAATGGTAGACACTTTCGATATTCGGATTCCCCCCGCTTGGATTCCGCACGATGGCCGCAGGCTTTCGTTTTCCAGCATCACTGCCAAGGCGGAACTTATTGGCAATTCGGTTTCTATTTTTGTGCTGGCTGGCTGTGCGGGGAATTCCATGACTTTGTTGCTAATGATCCCCTAGAACTAGCTGCCTCGTGGAGGCACGGATCGTGCGATCTCTTGTTGTGATCGATGAGTAAATGCCTGCCACCGCGGTGGCTTCTTCTACTGCTTCTTGTGTGCGTCCAATCGAATTGCTTCCGAAGCGATTCGGGGTCGAACAGGTCTCGAGAATCTCGGGATTTTTTGTTTGCTGCCCCGCCACACCGTAACAGGTTAGTTTGAGATGCGATGCATCGTCCGGATGACGCTCTGGTGTCTGTGGAGAGCTTGCAGGAATCAATTACCATTACAAATGTGCGCCGGTCGTTGAAGCAAAACCATCCATCCCCGTCTCGGAGGACCACTTAAGTAATTATCGTCAGTGGAGTCGCGATGCGGTCGACTGGGTGGTTGGGTGGAATTGACGCAATCGTTTCGGTGCGATGCGATCCGCGCACATGGCACAACTGGCTGCCATCAAAGCACAATATTGATCGATTTATTTCTGGAAAAATATCCATTTTTCCGTGAAATAAGTTTCTCCCTGAGTTGTCATTAGGTGGTTCCCGATTGAACGATTGGTTTAAAGATTATCGACGTAAAAGAAGCACCAGAGCAAGCAAGAATCCTCTGGAGGTCATGATTGAAGGGCATGGCTCTAAAGTGTTTACACCCCTCCAGACGATACGTTCCGGTACGATACCGAATAGGATTGTTGTTTTTTCGGCAGCACTTTATCGCTTTTTTTCCCCACGAATCTGCGCAGGAAGTGGTGCGTAACAAGAAGCGGAACGCGGTTCAAGATTCTCGTAGCCACCTCGATGAAGAGCCATCAAATAACAAGACGCGCCATGCCGTTGCCATGGAGTTGTCATCGTCACGGTTCCATTGTTCCCTGCCCAGTCACCAAAAAGAATAACCACCATTTCAGCGCCGGGTAGCAGCAGCATGAACCGTGCAGGTGAACTTTGGTTACATCCGCATTCGAAATAACCAAACACGCTCATCCGCAACAAAATAGTAGCACAGGATGTACGCGGTGTAGGCTCATAAAACAGTGTCATACTTGTGCCCCCGGGGGAAGCGTAATGTCCACCGAGTGTGAACAGAAGTCGGCAACAAGTGACCAGCAATAGACGCGCTGTACAATTGTTTTCCTCCGGGCGTATCGTTGCAGCACGTTCTGGCCTTTATGCTGTTGTAAAGCGTGCCACAACCGAGACGACAACGAGCGGCACGTATCTTGGGGGTCTAGTGACCTCATTGCGCGGTACAGGAAAACCTTTTTGGACAATTTGGCGTGTTTGGTGAGTTTGGCAAATTGCACTTCCAAGTTTCTGGTTTATCAGCTTCGGTTCTGACCAGTTGGTGATGGAAATATATTCAATTATCAAGCGTAGAAACATGAGCAGCTGGCAGCGAGCAAGATGCTTTGGACAAATAATAGGAAAGGAAGAGAACTCGCCCAGAATAAGTGTCTCGTGGTCATGGTCAGCGAGATTCTTACATCTTCGGGAATGTAAGGACGGTGAGTAGATGAAATTCTTTCCGTACAGTCACTAGATGAACGAATCCTTCCGGGAGAGGACAACAGATTGGTAACAGGTTACTAAGAATATCTCGTAGCAACGACTTCACTTCCGCGGTACATCAAGTATGTTGAACCGCGAACTGTACGAAAATATACGTGAAATTTTCATGGTTAAAGAGACGAGTACCATAGCCAATCAGGAAGAATGGCAAACGAGCCAATAATCTTCTACAGAACACAACCCCAAGAGTGCTGGTAGATGGCCGCAAAGAGGCGGTACGTTCTTGAGGCAAGGACGAAGAAGGATAACTTCATTTTGTGCAATTTTCAGAATTCCTAGAGCAGCGATAGCGCACATCGCTTGTGTTCCGGGGAGGTGTAAGAGGAGCGAAATCCTGTTTAGTACTTGCCGCATGACGCAATGCAAACCCCCAAAACAACCAAGCGAAGAGCACCTTCTATGGAATGCAATCGATGAAAGGATCCACCGTGACAGTGCTGGCACTAATGTCCCTCCATTTTCGAATGTTCACTGGTTTGCGAACACGGCAAGAACGTTTAAACGATCCTGTGGCAGAGAAAACCAGTCCGTGAGATGGTGCATAACCGGCAACAGGAATACCAGGAATATCTCGAAGGAATGGCTCCTCTTCCGCGGTACATCAGGTAGGTTGAGCCGCAAATTGTAGGAAAATATTTGCAATTTTTTTAAGGTTGAACGGACGAGTGTGACTGTTGAGTGCCGGAAATGAAGTGCAATAAGCGAGCCAATCATCATCAGCAGAGTGTCAATCAGTATCCAACAGGCTGGATCGTTAAGCAGACCTGGAGAGCTTCCTGGAGAAAGGATCGATGTTGATTCGACCACCTGCATATGTTCTAGATGAAGCGACATTCAAATTGCCAAGAATTTGAACGCATGGCAAGGGAACAACATCTGAGAATGGTATTGCACCAGGAAGATGTGCTCGTGGATCGTTGGACCGTGATGGCATCGTCTGGGAATATTCCTAAAGTATGGACAGTACGTGATCGTGCAGACGTTAGTGGGAAGCATCAGCATCGGTGGATCCAATGAAGCATAACGCTCAGTATCAAGCATTACACGGTCTTCTGCCCTACAGCAGGGCATGGGTTTCGTAAAAATAGGTCACCAAACATTGTCCGGTCGGATGGATGGACCGAGCGGGCTCTATTGTTCTGCGGAATGGCGGAACTGTCTCGGTGGTCGCACATTAGTGATGCACTGTGGCAACCTGTGGCGTGGTTTACGATGACCACCACCAGTTGCCGTTTGCCTTCTGGAGAGCCCACTCATACCGACGACCACTGACCGGTCCCATTCAATCGAAGCGTTGTTGCTGGTTTGCACACTGATGAGTTGTCCGGGCTCGCTATTCGTCCACGAGGCTGCTGCTGTTTGATTATTCAACCGATGGATCCCACAAGAGCCACACCGCGTTCGCCGTGTGGTATGAGGGGTGGCCCGGTGAGTTAACATCATCGCGGCTCCGATCCGGCCATTACCGGCTGTTGTCGGCACGAAGCTTTGCGTGATCCGTTGGAAGCTCCGTATCGAGCTCGTCGTGATCGCTCCTCGTTCGCGTCTAGGTGACTTGCATGACAACGGTGCCACTTAGTAGGCGCAGGCAGTTATCAGAAGCAGGAAACGATGCGATTACTATCTACATGGACTCACGTGGAGAAAGATTGTCATTCTAGATGTTCTGACTGATTGATGTACGGACAGTTCGAGAGGTGCGGTGTCTGTCACATAATTGCCTTTAAAATGATCTGTTCCGCGTTTGCAAGAATTCCTCGAAAAAGTGAACTCTGTCGCTGTGGCGCCGATGCATTGTCGCGACAGCTCTTTGTTGCGAATCTTATCTGGAGCACATGTGGCCATTATTTGCACAGAATGGCACGTAGGCCACTGCAAGTCAGCCAAGGCACTGCAGCAGCAACGCACGTCGTTTGAGAGAACACGGATGACTTCCATCGAACGATCAAGATCCGCTTCAGTGGGACGATACTGGAATACCTTTTAGGAAAAATCCACAACCACGATTTTCTCACGGCGAGTGCAAGACGTCGATGCAAATAATGGAGTGACGGTAGCAACGGCACGTGAAGGTGGTCAATCGCTCACAGTAATTCCCACCTGTAGGAAAATGGTCGCTGGCCGGTTGATTGATGTAGCGAAAATCGAGAGGAAGTTCGTTTTCCCATTATTCATCCATAGGGTTCTGGAAAATTGACGAGTTTCCCCCCGGCATCATAAGCAGATGTTTAAGAAAATGCATTTTAAGCTCACTGCTCATCTTGATCTTAATGGTAATTTGCTGTTAATTTTAATTTTACCGACTAGGTCTCAAATATGTTCAAATTGTTGAATAGTAATTCCATTAACCAATCAAGCAGCAAAGAGAATCACGGATTAAGGAGAAGAATTGTTGAAAAGTAATCTGTTGACCAAGCAACCTATGAAAATAATAAACGTTATTCTTTTAGTTTCCCTGAATGTGTTTCCGTGTTTTCCGTAGCTCCAATAATTTCCCTGCTAGTGGGGATTTTAAACGGTTTTAAAGAGCTCTCTTCAGTCAATCAAATAAATACACGAATCAATTTATAATCTCGATCGATCGACGAGCGAATTGAAATGGTGATGAGGGCAATAAAAATCGCACAACGACATCGCCAGGTGGTTTATGAGACTATCACCGTCTTCTGCAGCCACTCATAATTCTACCACGGCATCGCATTCTAAATATTTACCCTCAAAAAAAAACTATCACTTCCATGTAAACACACCGTAGCAGGGATTGCGAAGAGAAGAAACGGTGGTCCGCGTTCCGTCCGAAGGGGGGGAGGTGTTTGCATTCGCACCGGAAACCCCTGCACCAGCACTGTAGGAAACTGGCCCACCCAACCGACCGCGCTAGACCAGTGGTGCACGCATTCGCCCATGGCACCGAGACACCAGCGCTTGAGAGGGCAAGATGCAAAGGAACGCGCTGGCTGGGCGCTGGGGTTGCGCACTCGCACCGCGCAAAACCGGTAAATCGCGCAACGAACGCAACAACGCGGACTGATGGTGTGCCTGGCCTGTCCTGCCTGGTCAGGTCACTGTCCGATATTGAGGAATCGGAGCGGTGGGGGGGGAGGGGTGGAAATTATAAAAATAGCAGCCTGCGTTTACCAAAAACCCACCCCAAAAACACAACGCGATACGCGACCGCGATATCGCAACACGACAACACCGCACCGGTGCCGGTGCTGGTGCCGGTGAATGATCCTGACCAAAGGGGACGGTAGCAGCTGCTGCTGTTGCTGCTGGTTGGTTGCTACTACGAGAGACCGAGGACAGAAACGAAATCGAGATGCGTTTACGTGCCCGAACGGGTGATCTGGGTGAAAAAAAAAACCTTCGAGCAAGAATGGTCCAAGCCGCGAACAGCTTGGACTGGGCTTACAGTGCTGGGTTAGTGGGCCACCAAAAAAAGGGATGACCCCCTTTTGTTGAACCTATAAAATCCTGCTTCTAACTCGCAGCGCACCATTACACACCGTCTAACGATCATCTGCGGAGCGTTCAATAAAAAAAAATGAAATGCTGAAAGTGAAACGCAGCACAAGGTTAGACTGCGCGGTGTGATCGTCAGCTGGAATTGTGATGAGATTTACGATCGGCAAACCCCCGGCCGGTCAGAATCACAGGTCCACGGCCTACTGGAAGTTCATGCTGTCGAGCGAGATGTTTACTCCCTACGATGATCAGGACTGGGGTGCTGCGACGCCGACGTATGAAGTAGGCTTTGGTTTTGTTTGGTTTGTTTTTTCCTCGCTCGCCGAAGGTTAGGGATGGTTCCGGCGGTGCCGCCATGATGGAATGCCATTACAAAATATGCGAACCGTTTGGGGGGCAGTGGACCACCACCAGGGACACCATAGGCACCGGTTGCGGTTGATTCGGATGTGTTCCCGTGGTGCTGGTGATGCCGACGATGCTGGTGCCAGTGTAATCATCAGTCCGAACTGGGCACCTCCCAGTCTCTACCCCCCCCCCTCATGCCTCCATCTTCGTAAAATGTGTGCCACATGTGTCTGCCGGTACACAGATTGCGCCGTTCGAGCACTCCGAGTGTTTAAGTTGCTTTTGTAGAAATTGTTTACGATCAGCCGATGGTCGAACTGATTGGATCGCTACCGCTCGATCGTGTTGTTGACTGCGTAGCGTAGTTTAAGTGTGGGACAGAAAATAGCAAGTGTGTCCGAGACGTACTACGATGGCTTGCTTATCTCCTGCCATGCGCGCTATGCTCGCGAGGAACGTATGTTGATGTTGCACTTTGCGTAAAAATACAGCGAAATAACGAGCACCTGATGATCGATTTGGTGCAAAGTGCACGCATGATCCAGTATGATATTGAGGCATTATGAGTTGGATGAGTTCATGGAACCACGATAATACATGACAACAGCATATTCCCTTGGTAAAAAGCTGATCTGTTCTGCTGCCGTTTGCACAACTGTGTTCTAATTTCGTTGTTTTGGGAACGGATTGGCAGAATCGCTTTACAGCCAGCTATCGTTACGATGAGGGGACATCCATATGATCGCCAAGGTCACAGATGTTGGATTCTCCGATGTAGAGAGTTCCAAAATGTGGCGAGTTTACCAATAAATGTTTGTCGCTAAGCGTGTGTTCTACTTATTATGTGTTTTACTTGTTACTGCCACTTCTAATACGGTTGTCATTTGGCATTGTAATGGATCGCGGTTAATGGAACAAACAAATGGATTGGACGGTCCATCGGTCCATGAGGTGACATATTTCCCCTTCCTTCACCCCTTCAAAAAGGATTACTATTCACCTTTTTTTCAATTTTTCGTCCGCTTTTCTGCGATTCACGATCATCGAGCAGCGATCTTGCTGCTTCACGCTTTCTGGTTGAGCGCCGGAGAGCGGACATTCGTTTCCGCAAAAGGTTTGGTGAAGTTGTACATTTTGAAACTGTGCTCGCCATCACCGTGTGATCGTCTAGGAAATCTATGTCGATGAGTTGATCGTTGTAGCGGGGCTATCGATTCGATACCGCTACTCATAAATCATGTCGCTCGGTCAGCGAATTTTGATTGTCACCTAATTGCCTTCCAATGGTTGACGTACGTAGCTCCGCGAGGGGGTGTTTGATATCAACGGCAATCTAAGCAACCGCAAAGCCCACACATCATCGGATCGATGGTATGCGATATTCACTTAACTCGCTACGGCCTACAATGTGTGCCTGCAAGTTGCAATTGAGGACATAACACCCGGGTCACTACGATTGTTTCCATAGCAATGGCATCCGTGAAGGATTTTTATCAGGTTATGGCCCAGTCCAGTCGGTAAATAGCGATAGTGTATCGCGATTTTAACAGGAAATACTTCTTGTAGCAGTCCCTCAGTGACACTAAAGAAAACAAACCCCAAATGGGGTCTAATGAGCGTAACGAAAAGGAGAACGATGGTGAAGATCGTGTGAAGCAATCCAACACATGCACACAAGCGGGCAACGAAAACAAATTGAAGAATGTGAAACGCGTGTGAGGTTCGAGATCGGAAGAGAAAGGTGGATAAGCGCTTACGGGGCGCGACCGCCGATCGTCGACCGGTAGATCGCTCGATCGCGCGGTACCGCGTGCTGCTCAGCTGATTGCAGGCGGGCTGAACTTGGAATGAAACCCGTTGGGCCTGCGTCTTCATGCAGCCCTAAAGGGTTGAGTGAAAAGGTTGCCTCTGCAGGTGGCAAGCCGAGACCAATACAGCGAGAAAGCGATCGCCGAGCGGACGACAAATGGTCGCTCTACGCCACGAGAAACCCGTGCTGCCCGTGGGGGGAAAAGACGACAGCGAGAGAGAGAGAGTGAAAAAAACAAACATTATAAAGAGCCACGAGATCGAATCGGCGGAGGGTTTAGCCATTTCAAAACAGGAAAAATCAAAACAGAGTCCACGCCAAGGGGAGTTTCCGAGCCGATCCGTGTGATCAGTTCCGTTGGTGTTTGTTGAGCGCGTTCGCGATCGCGCTAGGAAAAAAAAACTGAGGAAAATATTGAATTTAAAACACAATATCTAACGTAATAGCGGTGCTTTGGAAACGTGCAGCACGCTTGGACACCCGTGGTCCCGTTTTGCTCCGCGATGGCGCCAAAGTTTTACTTTCCCCCCTCGGCGGGGAGTGTGCACCGTCCAACGGACACATGGCTCGCAGAGCGAAAGCGAAGCCGCTAGCGAACGCGAAGAGAGGTGACACAACGCACACTTTCGATCCGGCTACTAACTGTTACACTGCAAGAGCCAGTGTTACATTTTTTTTTCTCTTTATCGCCCGTAATCGCGGCAATAATATGATTTTGTGCAGACCTAGAAACGTGACCAAGTGCATCGACCGTGCGATCGGTTTGGCACATTTCAGCCACCGGCATCAACGATCAACTCGCGATCGCGATCATCGATCTTTTCGGAGCCATTCACTCATAAGTCTCGCCACGCCCGCTAGCGAAAGCGTCCTCTTTGGAATGGATTTTGCACCAGACACCACTTCACAGCTTGCTTTGTCATCCGAACAGCGAGAAGGGAGTGAAATGAGGAAGCAGAGGGCTGGCCAAGGTTTCCACTAATCCACTTGCTGTATCCACACGGTATGAATCACTCTTAAATTCTAAAACAAATCAACATAGCGCACAGAACGGACCATCACCATCGCATCGTCTCATGGCACGAAGATCAGCAGCCTATAGCCGTGGTGAGCGGTCATTGGTCTGCCGCGGCCACGGTTAACGGCGCGGAAAACCGTAGACCCTAATAGCGTCAGCGGCAGCCCAAACCCCGTTGGGATACCTTTGGGGCTCTGCATACGCACGCACCTTTCAGCTAGACACTCGTGCACGTGGGTTATGCTTTGCACTCCCTCTCTCTCTCTCTCTCTCTCTCTCTCTCTCTCTCTGTCTCACTCACTGCCGCACTCTACGTTTCGAAATTACTAACCGAACGGAAGATGAGGATCACGTACATTAAACACACACAGAAACACGGCAGTCACGCCCGCACGATCGATCGAGGAGAAAGGGTAAACTGTGGGACTGGGAAAGCGTTAACACGACGATCGCACTCCGCTAGCAACCCGTTCGGTGTGAGGTGCTGCGGCCGAATGATCGTCGCGGGTATTGCGATCGAGCTGGGTACTCTAGCGAGCCCCCACCTGGCCCCCAAAGTGTCACGCTAGTGAGCGATCATCCACGCTAAATAACAAGGATCCCCAAGAGAGAGAGTGAGAGAGGCAGAGCGAGTGCGCATCAAAGACATGGTGCACGATCGGTGTCCACGAGTACGATCGCGTGCGCCATCGTCGCCGGCTGAGAGTGAGTGATCATCGAAATCACGATCACCCAAAGAGTGCCCGTTTGGGTCGCTTTCCGAGAGAGAAATCGATTAAATGATGCTGAAGAACCGATGAAGGACGATGATGTTCGTTTGGTAGATCATCAAATCTCGCGATGAATGAGCATATCTAGCATATAAGATCATCTAATTGGGTGCTTAAGGAAGCTGCTGCGAATAGAATTGTGACTAGGGCAAGTTGTTTTAAATTGAAATCCATCTTCTGCCACAGTTTGTTGTGTTCCGAGCTTCATTGCCATCTCACCATAGAAAAACCTTCGCTATTCAATGTTGAGTTTTTCGATTAGCGACTTTGATCCGTAATTTGATTAGAACCTCCTACCGAAAAAGTGCAAGTCTCTTCCACGCAGACGAATGTGGTTCAAGTTCAGCGTTGTTTTGGTGTCTTCGCGGGCGCTTGTTGCACATTCTGTCGATCAACGGAAGAGTCTAGTGCCTCACCACTTGCCTGGTAGTTATTTCGCACCCATTTTGTGTTAAAAACGGACCTTAAACGACAGTTTTTGCACCATTCTGCCTCCTCTAGACGACTGCACTCTGCACCATGCGGCGATGCAGTGACGAGAAAGCGGGAACCGGGCCATAAAACACCATCAACCGATTTGTGGTGGTTGATATTCAATCTAACCGTTTCCACACATCACTAATAGTGCCACTTCTCTCTCTCTCGCAATGGCGTCCTCATCCTCGTCACCATCAGTTTTCGGTTTAGTTCCGGTAATCGAGCTCTCATATTGCTGCAGTCCACCGGCTCTAGCGGTGTCAGATGGTGCGATCGGTGCGATGGAAAATGGCTGAACGATGGTTGCACCTCGAGCGTGACAAACGAGGCGGAAAAGTGGAAAAAGTGCACCCAGCATCCGAACGTGATGTGATCTCCGAGCCACTCACAATTGCGATCGTCGTCGCCGCCACCGCCACCGTTGAAATGATCAGGTGTCCAGGATCCGCGAGGAACTACCACCCGGGTGAATTGATCGAATTATGTGGCGTCACCGGAAAGCGAAAGGGAATTTAGGGCGGGGGGCATTTTCCATTTGGTGAGTGGTTGGATGGCACAAGCTGCGCTGTGGAATTGCATGCCATCTGCTGTATGATCGGAGCTTCGAATTATGTAAGATCGTACTCGAAGTTTAGCTGAACACGGTGAAGAGCAGAAAGGGAAATTTAGGGAGAGAGAGCCTGTTCTTGTTCGACCGGACGACCTTCAGCCAGGGGCCATTCTCGCAGGGTTGGGACCGGTTTTTGACGATGAGCCACGGGTCCACCGAACCGGACCAACAAACTGTGGCAACTTTCTCACCTTGCCGCTGCCGCAGGTCCTGGGTTGAGCGAAGTGCACTGCGATCAGTTCCGTTTGTTCCGTGAACCCCCCGCCCCTTCCCGGTGCAATTCACTTTCGTTTATTCCAGAACCAAGAACTGAAGACGTTCGGGTCCGAAAACCGGTTCCGCGGTGCCGGTTCATGAGGGTCACGAAGAGACGTAGCTCATCACGGATCACCAGCGATCGCATGATCAAGCCGGTCATGATGGTGCATAGCATTTGCTGTTATCAGAGTCAGTGGCTGTCCGAAGCTAGGAGGAATCTAATCGTAGTTTAGTGAAGTTGATTGCGATTTGAACGTAAGTTGTCGTTGCTTTTCATTTTGCAAACACAAAAAAAACGGAAAGGTAGCTACTCCTCCCCGGTATTAAGCTATTACGATCGGATGATAAGAACAGGAACTGCAACAAACTGTCTAATTAGCTATTGTGAATAAAACCATACCGTACCCGGTGCCCCGGTAAGGTATGATCGAGCACATGTAGGCAGCTTCTTCTTCCGATGATTTGCACGATCGAGGATCGAGCGTAGCCCGTGGTTAGTGGCTAACAGGCTGCCTCATCGTTAATCTAACGGCGGCCAAAGGTGATATTAGTTGTGGCGTCGTAGCCGGTCAGGCCTGCAATTTGTGCGCTACTAGATATTAACGACGTGAATCCTCGGAATTGATCGTGTCATGATCGATTGCGTGAGGATCAGATTAGTGTTACTGGACTTTGTTTGAGTGATATTTGTACAGCAACTCTATTAGTGGTGGGTTAAAGAAACATTTATTAACGCCGAATGAGAGATAAAGCTTAGGAGAGCATTGAAAAAAACAGCGATCTCTGCATGTGATCGAAAATCAGCCACGAACACGACTCAATGGATGCGTCTCAGGCGATCGAGCTGGCGGCAAGATGGCTCGCACTCGCCGTTCATTCAATCATTTCGAAGGCCTCAACCTCGCTGTGTAATTAATTAGTGTGACCTCAAAAGGCAATCTGGCCTGGTCCTGACGGGTGCCCTGAAATGGAAGAGGACCCCATTGCTTCGCGTCAGCGCTTGAACGCGCTGGTTCGAAGCCTACGGACGGCTGAATCCGATGCAGAGAACAATCAGCACCGCCACCATCATGATCCTGCCCAGCACCTGCGTTACCTCGTCCCACAGCACATTCTTATGCTCGAGCGTGTTGTAGTTCTACAATTTAGAAAACAGAGAGAACACAGATCAACTCCAACGTCTGTTTCGATGGTCTGTTAGTGCCCCACCGCTACTTACACTACGCTGATCCATGGCCAGTATGTAGCGAAGGGCGGGAAAGTTAATGGCCCGATTAAGCCAGCAAGTCGGTGCAATGGTGGCGCGCGTTCGCTTTAACCACAGATCCACCACGTGCAGGATGAGCGAGATGGCATAGAACATCAGTGTCAGTTGGAAGAAAATGTCTGCAATGAGATTTTATAAGATAAATGAGACATACTCCACTGGTGGCCATGGGGGGGGGGGGGGGGGGGGGGGCGTCGCAAAAGGTTTGTTACATATTTTCGGCACTCCCGTGCGTGGTACGATGATGGATAGGCTGAGGAACGATTTCAGTAGAATGATCAGTCCGAGCGTATTGAGCAGCAACCGTGTCCGACCGCCAGACACGAGGAACGAAAGCGAAATCAACAGATTGGCCACTGGAATGGAACGGTACGGTGGATTATTGTGCACAGTTCTAGGTCACCGCGCTACCGGTTACCAACCAGCGTATGAAGGATAGATCGCGGCCAAATGTATATCACTTTTTCGGCTCATTTGCATGTGAAGCTCGAGGGCCGGAAGTAGCCCGTATGGTGTGTTGCTTTGAGAGCTCTCTTGGACGGCCACACCGGTTAATGACCATTCGGATTGTTCAAATGCGATCTCGTACATCTAGGGAGCGAGTATTGGGTAGGCGGATTAGCGTAATGGGGATCGCCGAGGATCACGATGACCGATCATACATACCAGTGCGGTACTGTTCATGTGCAGCGGTACGATTCGATTGTATGCCACGGCATAGAGCATCACATTGCAGAGATTACTGTCGTACGGCCAGTGATAGTTGTCCGTTTGTGAGCAGTAGTTGTACCACGTGAACTCGTCTACATCGACCACCAGCAGGCCATCGCTGTGCACGTAGCAGGTGCTGAAGCTGCCCGAGAACAGGCTCGCCTCGAAGTACGGCATCCAGAGTACATCGCATTCTTCCACAACCAACCGAACCGCACCGTACTCCGAAGCGTTCCAGCCGTACCGAGGATCGTACCAGCGTAGACGCAGCATCCCGGACAATCCCACAATGTCGGTCATCTGATCGTACGTAAACTGCTGGACGTACAGCGTGGTGATGTTGATACCGGTAAACCGTTCCGGTGGTTCCGTCCAACGGGGCGTTTCGTGGAGCCGCTGGTGCAGCAACTCGTGGTTCGTCTTCACTATCTCCAGCTCACTGCCCACGATCGTGTCGTTGCTACCGGCCACCGGATTCTCCGGTGGACAGTCATAGAACCACTTGGACACTGCCGTTGACCAGCTCGAGAAGCTGACATAGCGTGCCGGATTTTCCCTCAGCTTATCCGACGTCGTCTCCATGAAAGGGACCTCAGCGGTCAGATTGCCGCAGTAAACTTTCACCAAACCGGCGCTGTCGATGCGGATGCGCACCGGAAGCGGAAAGATCGGTGATAAGAGTCCGGGATATTGCTTCGCTTTGATGCCACCACCTTTCGCACCCTGGCGGATTGTGGAAAAGCTATTGCCTCCACCGCCGAGAACTAAGAAGCGCAAGCAATAAACGATTAATAAACAGATTGTTATTTCAAAAGATCGCGTCCATGGTTTACCGATTTCCAGCGAATCGTTTGAGGCTTTTTCCTCCTGGCTCAGCAGTATGTGACCGTCGCGTGGACCCATGACGAACAGCAGCAGATCGACGGTCAAATTGCCATCTAGTGTGCCGTGATGTTCGAGTTCGTGCAGCTTGAAGAAGCTACGATAGTTGTACCCACTAACAGCGTTATACTGTTTGCATTTGTGCAGATCTGCAACCGATAGGGTGGGACCAAAAGAAAAGGGGCGTGGTGAGAAAGTGCTAAAGTCTAAAGTTCCACCGGATGTTGTGCCCTACACTCGAAAGTCACGTTGTAGTCCGTGTTGGCGTGGCAAACCGCCAGCATGGTGAGTAGAATCAAACATCGTATCCTCGATGCACCGACCCAGCTCATCTTTTTGATATTCTTATGAAATTTCACTCCGCAAAACCTGGCAGCGTTTTCAAGTTCTCCAATTTTCGAGTTCAGCACTGCACCACAGCGTATCACCAACTGAGCGCGGCCACTTCACCGCAAGAACCGGGCAGATACAGCATGTTCCCATAGAATGGGTGCAAGATTTATGATAAGAATTTCCCCGCCCTCGTAGAGACGCTGTCGGAAGAAGGCGAGTGAAAGTGTGATAGTCGGGTGCTTATCATACGGCATTTATGCTAATTTCAGAGCTCACAAACACCCACGGAGCGAACGAGCTCGTACGCATGTTATGTACGAGGTGGTATCGTAGGATTAACCAACCATGATAACAACTCCTACGTTCTACAACGTAAAGCCAAGGGTCATGGTGCAGCAAGTGCATTGAGCATCTATGGGTCCCGTTCGGGATGGTATGGTATAGCACAATATGGAACGCTGCGATCGCTGGCTAGACTATTAGGACAGGGTGAATGGATTTAAAAGATTCTTTATGCAACAAATTAAGCAAAATAATTGAATACTTCCCATTTTATTGTTTAACAATGACATACAATAGTTTTTTATGGTCTTTTAACATTGTCTCCGGTGGAGGTTTGCTTACGACTAACTTTATTCACATTGGTCACTATCAGTTCGCTCTTATTTATCTTACTTCATATAGATACATAATCAATCAAGTTCCTCCTCATCTTCCTTGCGCAGATAATCGATGAAAAACGGTGTGTCCTCCGGTGCGTATGGAATGATCGGAACATCATACGGCATCGGAAACTGGGGATGTTTCTTGTCTGCTTCCATTGGAAAGAAGTCCTCATCCAGCTGACGAAGAAAAAGAACAAGAAACAATTTAACTAACGATTCCGATAGGACACTTTCAACATTACCCACCAGCAGTTTGGGCAGAAACAGGACACCCGCTTCATAGCTATTGATCCGGAGCGGTTTCTCGAAGCGTCCCGCTTTGTTGTACACACCCCAGGCCGATTTGGACAGGTTGGCGGATGTCAGCAGGAACCAATACAGACCACGATGCGACCATCGACAGTAGGTTTTGATATGTGGCATCGCCTTGTTCCGGTTGCGTGATCGACTGCACCACTGGTGAAGGTATGCCTTGAGCCACTCTTGCTTCGAATGCATATCACGTTCATACGGTAAACATCCGCCACCGAGCAAGGCGTCGTGACTTTGTTCTACGTTTGAGTAGCTTGGATAGATCATGCAGAAAGCGGGCATTCTCCGCGTCCCAACGGGTGCACTGCTTTTCCCGAAATTCGCCATGATTTCACCGAAAATCCACGATTCGGGTGTCGGACCAAAAATTCCTATGCTGGAGCTTTGCGCTACCAACGGGCAGCTATCATCGATCGGTGCCGCATATTTCTCCAATAGATAGCCTAACTGGGGATGTCCCCAGTGATTTTGTGGTTTCTTCAGCGTGTCCACGTGTTCTCCGGGGACCGATGCAACCAAGCATACTCTGTGAAAAAGGAACAATATCTAAATTAGTTTTTTTTAGCAAAAAAAATTTGGGGTAATGTTGAGCACGAAGCTAAGAATTTACTTGACATCCGAAAAGTCCGTTCGTCTTATCCTTGCCATCCACGGTTGTAACTGTGGAAACTTGTAAGCATCTAGGTAGGCGAGCAGATTGGATCGGAAATCGGTAACACTTTCACCGAAGGCAGTGTCCGCATCTTCCGGTACAGCCGGTAATCGAGGGCTAATCCACAACCCCTGGGTACGATTATGCCAGTCGTTTTCATACAGGTTCGCCGTCGATATGACGATGCGCATCGAGCCATCCCGATACCCGTACAGTCCCATCTTTGTGTGATGCACCCCAAACGGTGTTTTGATGTCCACCTTAATTGCTGTTACATTTGGTTTCTTCATCGATTCCATTAGAGGTTCGGGCGTTTCCAAACCGTACAGAATTAACAGCGGAAGATTTTTGTAGCCGGCAAAATAGTAATTCGCCAGGAGCCACTCTATGTCGACTAAGCAGATAATTTGGACCGAAGATTCTAGTTGGCCAAGGCTTGAATCAAGTAGCTCCAGAAACGTTACCGACAGGGGTTCGCTGTGCGTGGGTTCGGAATCGGTGATGGTGGTAAGAAAAAAGTTGTACGGTTCCGCAGCAGCTAGCTTTTGCGCCATTCGACCCTTGGGTGCAACTACCAGAAAGTAATCATTGATAACCGGTGTTGACGAACCACCTGCCCGCAGAGAAGCTTCTGTATCAACATCTTCTGGCTCGGAAACCGGCACCGGAATGGATTCTTCTGTCTCTGTGGCCTTTTCAGTTCTATGTTCAACGAAGCCTCTTTCGAACACATTCTTGTTTTCGGTCGGAGGAGCAGGCGACGGTTTTGTTTCTGAAGAAACATGCTTGAGTGAAGTGGCCCCAGTATCCACCACTTCACTCTCATTTGTTGAGTATTCAATGCCATCTGCAAGATGGGGGAACTGCTTCGCTACGATGCGGATTTGCTCTTCGAACACACTTTTGTTGATTTTTGTTTGTTCCGGAACGACGACTTGGTTGATGGATTCGACATTTGACAAAAGTGTTTCAACTGAAAAGAGTCGAGAAATCTATGAAAACGAAATAGGATGCATGCGATTGTTGAGAGCTTACTGTGTGGATGCGAGTATTCGTTGAAATGATGCGGATTTACACGGTAACAATCACTACCGTATTGGCAAACTATGCTCGGCACTGTTAAAGAGAACATCAAAAAATAAGTTAATCGAAGTCACAATGCTGGAAATTATTTTCTCTTTTACCTTTGAAATCCATTTTTTGTTCACTAAATTCCAAATTCAAATTGCAAAAGCCCTGTCCGTCCGAGGTAGAAACCGCCGTGTTAAGGTTGCCTACCGAATAGAAACAGAGATAGAAAACAGTTAACACCATTAGTAATACCATTAGCACGTTATCACCCTCATAAGCTATGTTTCAAAAGTTGGTGTAGTAAACAATCTTTGGAAAACATTCTAAAGCGGACAGGGCAGAAAAACGACTTACCTGGAATACAAAGAGACGGAGGTTGTTACAGTTCTAGCTGTAGAGAACTTAGAGCACTTTATTCCCACTACTGCAAAACATTAGATTGTACCGCCTTGCGATTAGTTTCGCCTGCTTTTCTCTATCGCCGGTGTTACTGTTCCCTAACCACTGTTCACCTGTAGGTGGCTTCAACACACAACTTAACGAAAAGCTGCTATGCCAGCACACTACTTGAGCCCTTGTCGATCACTGATAAGGACGCTAACGGGTAACGAGCGATATACCATTTCTCCGCGGGGCTCCCACTCTCTAAATCCAGATAGTTTCATATGTTAGAGCAACGCAGAATCTGCTCCAGATAATCTCCTAGTGCGTAAACATACGGCTTGTAAATCCTTATATATTTTTGAACGTTCGCTTTGCGAAGTTTGTCAAAATTATCCGTTCCCTTTTCTTTCGTCAATTAAATTCATTGATCCGTTTTCAACTGTAACCTTGTTTCTTAGAAAACATAAAAAAATACTATACATACAACCTACCACTATTTGAATACTCCCAACAAATAAATTGTAAAAAAATAGTTATAGTAAGTAGGCAAGGTAAGAAGATTCATTATTCTGAAAAAATAAAATAAATGTTATGATAAGAGCAACCGAATGATTATATTTTTTACCATAAATTTAGAGGAACGCGAGTGAAAACGGTGACCGCTGCTCACTGGGTCAGATAATCCATGAAAAACGGTGTATCCTCCGGTGCGTATGGAATGATCGGAACATCATACGGCATCGGAAACTGGGGATGTTTTTTGTCCGCTTCCATTGGAAAGAAATTCTCATCCAGCTGACGAAGGAACGAAATAAGATACAATCTAACTAACCATTCCGATAGTACACTTTCAACATTACTCACCAACAGCTTGGGCAGAAACAGGACACCCGCTTCATAGCTATTGATCCGGAGCGGTTTCTCGAAGCGTCCCGCTTTGTTGTACACACCCCAGGCCGATTTAGACAGGTTGGCGGAGGTCAGCAGGAACCAATACAGACCACGATGCGACCATCGACAGTAGGTTTTGATATGTGGCATCGCCTTGTTCCTGATGCGTGATCGACTGCACCACTGGTGAAGGTATGCCTTGAGCCACTCTTGTTTCGAATGCGTGGCACGACCGTACGGTAAACATCCGCCACCGAGCAAGGAATCATGGCTTTGCCTTACGTTTGAGTAGCTAGGATAGATCATGCGAAAACCGGGCATTCTCCTTATACCAACCGGAGCACTGTCCTTCCGGAAGTTTGCCATGATTTCTCCCAGAACCCAAGATTCGGGGGACGGTCCTAGGCTGCCAATGCTGGAGCTTTGCGCCACCAATGGACAGCTATCATCGATCGGTGCCGCATATTTGGTCAACAGATATCCTAAACGGGCATGCCCCCACAGTGGCCCTTTCGGTGTGTTCACGTGTCCACCAGGGACCGATGCAACCAAGCACACTCTGTGGAAGGGAAACAATAACTAGATTAGAGCCGAGGGAGCAAAGGTTGAGCACGAAGCTAAGAATTTACTTGACATCCGAAAAGTCCGTTCGTCTTATCCTTGCCATCCACGATTGTAACTGTGGTAATTTGTAAGCATCTAAGTAGGCGAGCAGATTGGATCGGAAATCGGTAACACTTTCACCGAAGGCAGTGTCCGCATCTTCCGGTACAGCCGGTAATCGAGGGCTAATCCACAGCCCCTGGGTACGATTATGCCAGTCGTCTTCATACAGGTTCGCCGTCGATATGACGATGCGCATCGAGCCATCCCGATACCCGTACAGTCCCATCTTTGTGTGATGCACCCCAAACGGTGTTTTGATGTCCACCTTAACTGCTGTTACATTTGGTTTCTTCTTTGATACCATTCTAAGCTCTGGCGTTTCATCACCGTACAAAATTAATAGTGGCACATTCTCGTAGCCAGCAAAGTAGTAATGTGCCAGCAGCCAACCTATGTCAACCATGAAGTTCATCTGAACAGAAGATTCTAGTTGGCCAAGGCTTGAATCAAGTAGCTCTTGAAACGTTACCGACAGGGGTTCGCTGTGCGTCGGTTTGGAATCGGTGATGGTGGTAAGAAAAAAGTTGTACGGTTCCGCAGCAGCCAGTTTTTGCGCCATCCGGCCGCGGGGAGCAACGACGGGAAAGTACGCATTAATATCACGTGGTAGCGATTTTTGCAACGAAACTCCTGTATCAGCAGTTGCGGCTGAAGATCCAGCAGAAGATGTTGCCTCTGTTGTTGGCTCAAGAACCGGCACGGGATTTGGTGCTTCCCTTTTTGCGGCCTGCATTTTAGCTCTTCGTTCTGCGAAAAGACTTTCGATCGCATTCTTGCTTTCAGCCGGAGGAGCAGGCGACGGTTTTGGCTCTGAAGAAGTTTGCTTAGATGAAGTTGGTTCCGGCCTAGTGACCACAGTATCCAGTTTGGTCTGCTTTGCTGGATGTTTTGCGCCATCCGCAAGATGGGGAAACTGCTTCGCTACGATGCGGATTTGTTCTTCGAACACACTTTTGTTGATTTTTGTTTGTTCCGGAACGACGACTTGGTTGATGGATGCGACTTTCGACAAGAGAGATTCAACTGAAAAGAGTCGGGGGCAGTATTAACACGGAGAAATATGCAGGCGATTGCCGTGAACTTACTGTGTGGATGCGAGTATTCGTTGAAATGCAGCGGATTTACACGGTAACAATCACTACCGTATTGGCAAACTTTGGTCGGCACTATTAGAGGGATAATTGGATAGCTATTAAACGAAGCATTACGGGTTGAAACCATCATTAGCCTTACCGTTTGAATCCATTTTTCGTTTACTATTTTCCATTTACCATTCCAAACGGAGAACAACATAAAAGCGCACTTTTCTTCCGGAACGGTTTTCGTTTGATGACGCAGTGTTGCCAGACAATTTCGTAGTCGTTTGTTTACATTTCGAAAAAGACGCATTTTCGAAGAAACTGAAATTTATTTTAATGGAACCGTTACAACCAACTAAATGGGCTCCGGTAGGGTACCGTCGCGGTAACGAATCCAATATTCTTGCAGACGTAGTAGCCACATATTCCAATAACGTCGCATGTTGGCCGAGTTTAGTAGATGCACATTCGCTGGTTTGCCGCTGGTGTAGGCAACGAATATCGCTCCGTTTTCTACCTTCGTCTCCCGTAGCTCGTTGCTGGCCTGCAACGCTCCCAGATAAGCACAAAGCTGAATCGGAGCATCGTAAGTGGCTGCTACCGTTTTCTTTGGATTATCTGATGTTTTCCATTCGATCACATGGTATTTACCCCTGGAACAAGAATCGAAGCTTCTTAGTAAACGAGTAATAAAAAATCCAGCTCCTTCACTTACTCTATCGATGTCATGCAATCGACCACACCGTTATAGTGCAGGTAAGGGTGGTACAGTCTCTTCTCGATGATCTGTGCTGGTCGTTGTACCTTTGCCAAAGCACTTTCCACACTTTTCCAGAGCGAGCTCGTACGCTCGATCATTGCTGCTGGAGGATCCTCGCCAGCCAGCCACATTTCCAGCACGGAGTGCAAGTTAGTGCCTCGTTCGAAGATTTCCTTTTGCATTTGCTGGAAGCCCTCCTCTCCTAGTTCGGCGATTTTGGATGCCTTCCAACGGAGCAGTGCCTGACGTGAAGCTTCCGGCATTGTGGCCGTAAGTACTTGGTTAACCGAAGGCGCTTTGTATTCTGCACTTTCATGCTTCTCGTGCAGTGGCCAACGGGCCTCTAGGATACCACTTGGTGATGGCACTAGCGGGAACCTGGTCAAAGAATTCAGCTCATGCCTCGTGAACGGTGTGGGCAAACCGGCCTGTGGTGGTTCTGGTTGGGCGATAGCCGGTCTTGTTGCCGGAGGTAATTGTGTTTCTGTTACTCGGGAAACGTTTCGACTTTGCCAGTAAATCTCCGATGAGAACTCCGATTCATTTTGGGGTGCTCGCGGTGCTGCAACAACCTTTTTCTTCCTCGTTCTGATAACCGCACCGTAGAGCGCTTTATTCTCGTAGTTTATTCGCTTTATGAGGCTCACTTTTGTTGCTTTTTCTTCTGCCCCTTTTGCAGCTGTGCTCAAGCAGCGGAAATACAAACGATTCAACATATTTAACGAGAAAACTCCGAATTAAACCAACAAAAATCGAATAAAAACGGTGGAAGAAATTTGGTTTACAAACAAAGCCCGGCGTTTCGCGTTGATCGATTAATCGATGAAACCCAAGCACGCTTCAAAACTGAATTCACTCAACCTCGAGTGCACAAGCCAGCTAGTCCGGGATCGATCAGCGCCGACTTTGTTTTTATTTTTTAAACGACGACGAACAACGGAACGGGAAGGTCGCGATTCGTGGTGTCCGGAGATCGCTCCTGGTTTTTACGTAAAAATAGTATATCGTTAAGTTTGATGCTTGCAAGTCCGATAGTTGGTGTCAGTACTATTTCCGGGGTATGTTGTTCCGGCGTTGTGATAAGCCGCACTTGTTCGTGCTACGATAGGGGTCGGAGTGTACTCGAATTACTAATCTCTCCCAATGCCGGTCATGCCGTTGAACACGCTGTGAAACGCTGTTTACAAAAGTTCTCGCGCGCACACCACCCGCAGTGTGATTGTGTTTCATATTTTTGCAACTCCTGCATTAAAAATTTGATTCAAAACTTTGAACAATCTTCTCCAAACAGTTTTGTGCGGATGATGCCGAGTGTTCCAAACGAAGTAGTACACGCTGTCCTTTGCAATGTATGAAACATAAACAAACAAATGATTCCCATTGTTTGGGAACATTCTGGTGATCGTGCTGAGGGATCGATCGATCGTGGCGATCTGTGTTGAGAGCCGAAGAGACGAGCGACACTTACGTCGTGCTTGGTCAGCGTGTTTCGTGATTCCGGTCGGTTCGAACGGGAGGAAGCTATTCCTATTTGTGGCATGCCTGTGATTTATGGACATTCCACATCAACACCCGCAATCCAAGCACCAAAGGTCGTAGCTGTATATCGGTGACAATTATGCCGGTTGCACGCACGAACGCACGCACGGTGACTAAGCGCGACTCAAGATCGAAGATTGAATGGAACACAGATCAGCTACACTTACTCTCAGTAGAGATCGCTACCAACTTCATATTAACGATCGTTGTATCTCTCGTTTTTTTTTTTTAAATCAGGATTTAACCGCAAATTCCAGTTCCAGTGAATACCGTCACGGGAGTGTAAATATGGTTTATCAAACACGAGGGGTAAAACAAGTGATCGAATCAAAGTGTTAAAACCTGTCACGTGCTAGGTCTACCGGAACCACGTGACGAACGAGGTGTGGTGCGGTTTCGGTTATCCTTCCCTTCCTACCGCTCCCTGCGGATTACTTCATCGTCTAAATCGTGCTCATTGTTGTGGTAGCGAGCGTAGCGCACCGTACCGTAAGGATCGGTCTCTGCCAATCCTCTTCCTCCCAGTGATATCCAAGGAAGCGTAAGAAAAAGAAGAAGAAGCAGAAATCTCATCCTGCGTCTCAAACTCAAAGTGAGGGGGGGAAAATCCGAGTGCGTGATTCTTATCTTTTAGCCGTTTTTATGGTTAAAAAAACATAACGAACCAGACACGCCGGAACGCTAGCCAGCGGGGTGGAAGGTGCGGTGTGTGGACCGGAATCCTCCCTCCTGATACACCTCGAACACTGCTGCTACACCATGGCCAAAGGTACGTTATCTTCTTCTGTCGAAAACAGGGTTCCTGGTGCGGGTTCTGGTTTGTTTGCCAGCGAGAAGATGCTGTGTGGTCGCACTCCTTGCTACGATGCTATCACTGCACCGAACACCGAAAGCCGGATGTTAATGATTTTGTAGCCGGATTTTCCAAGCCAAGATTCCAAGGTCTGCGTTCTAGGATGTGAAGGTCCTCCGGTGCAGTGTGAAAAAGTGGAAACCATATGCCACAGAATTGTTGGGCAGAAGCTGCAGATCCGCTTCCTTCTCAGTTCACGACGTCGAACTCGAGTGAAGTGGAACGGAAGTTGTTTTGGGAAGTTGTTGTTTCGTCAACAAATCCCTTGGCGTATGCATCGCTTTCTTCCGCCCAGACCACGACCGCGTTCACCAATTTGTTTTGGCCATCAAGTTCTCACTTCCCCATTACGGTGGTAACATTCGATCGGCAATCAACCGATTTGCGGTGTCAACAAGCGGGTAAACCCTTTTGTTTGGTTCCGGTTAAAACCTCAAAACCTTCGATCGATCTTTTCTTCCCTGGCAAAAGGCATCCCTTAGCCAGCATTATGCATTCTTCGGCAAGTCCTTTCTCGTACTTGTTGAGTTGTTTTATCGTGCACAAAAAAAACACACACAAACTTCATGCATTTGTTTGATTGTTCTGTGTGATGTGCTCGAAAGGAACAATTCTTTCGATACGGTTCAGCGTAAAACGCGTACATGAATGAGGTCTTGAGGCCCCTTTCTTCCTTCCGTCCTTTCCTTCCTTCGGTGCTTCTCTCCTTTCGCCTGATCGCTAAAGGGCTTTATTCCCTTTACGGGAGTAGATTATCTTACACGAAATCTTCATCCTTAGGGCGGTGGTGGCGCCTTCTCCTCTTCTACCCCGGTTCCAGGGGTTCGATAAGTGGCTTCCGAGTGACGCCCGAGGGAAAGAGGGACTCATGAGGCATCGTCTGGCACTGGGAGGGTGTGGAAATCCCGGTCGCTAGGGAGCGGAAAAGCCATCTGTGGTTCATTAATAAAAACGTAGCCAAGCCAATCGCGCATGGATGCTGTGCATGTGCTTGGTCCTTGGGAGAAGCTGGGTCGGTCTTATGGTCGGCAGCTAAGCAGCGCCAGCCTCCCTCGAGTCTATTACTCACCTTCGCCTGAGCGTGTGCCATTCGACGGCCTTGCACTTCCCCTCGTCCTCCGTTCTCTCTCTCTCTCTCTCTCCCTCTATTCCTGGTCGGGCTGTTATGCATCTTATGAATAGCATATGGCACAAATGTGTTCCGTGCATTGGTTTCGACTTTTTAAGAAAGGACCCGAATAGCGAGGAGATGTCGCAGAGTGGCTTCCAACAAACGACAAAGGTTTCCTTTTTTTCCATTTCCCAAAATGGGAATGAATCAATTGAATCGGACACAAAGATCGAGCTCCAGAATCCCGCTACCATTGTACACGGTACACGTTCTCACTGCGCTTGGCATTAGGCATTAAAGGGTGTGAAGTATTTACCTTGTAACGAAGAACCGTCACCATCGTTTGTTGCCACTGTGGTCCCGGATGGTGAAAGGGTTACCGGGTTGCTGGCGTTAACAAGAATCTGTCACCCCCGGGCTGCAGTGCAGCGCGGTGTAATATTGGGAAGCTGTCGTTACCTAATTGTGTACAGGAATTATGTTTGAAGTAGAGAGATAGAAAAAGAGAGAAAGGACATCTATGGCGGGGTGGCGCGACGTTCTCTGTTCTATTGTTTGCATCCGCGGCATGGCTTTAACGCATCAGGAATTAGTCAAATGCATCGAGAAGGGCTAACGCTTTTTTTTGGTTGTGGCGAGGGGATTCAGAAAACCGTTTCAAGATAAAGCATCTCTTTCATCGCCATTCGCATTGTTTGGTTTCGAGCGAGCGGCGATGAGAGATATCTTGATGATTAGATTATGATCAGTTCGTTTGAAAGATTGTTGCGATTAATCAGGGAGCGCGTAGCGTATGATGTTTCCATTTTGTGATAGAAACGTCCGAGTGTGTATAAAAGGACCCTCATCTTGAAGTGTATGGAAATTTCTCATCTTCATGAGTCCTTTAACGATGTTGTTGTTGGCAATAAATCACAATCCCTGTTGTTTAACTGTTGAAGGATGCAGGATTTCTCACTATTCCTAGAAAAAACAAAAGGTCCGTTATTAGTCGTTGATTTTTTATTAGCTAGCTTTGGAAACCAGCATAAAATGCTTCTCCAAACCACGGCCTTTCGTTGGCAATTTTTTGAATTTTGGCGTTGAGGAGAGATCATTTGTGGTCAGGACTAGCAGGATGAAGAGGCAATGTGAATACTTTAGATCCATGGAAGATTCCTATCGCTTTCATACCCTTAACGAAGAGATCTGTTATTAATTTTAAAACATTAACACATTGCCCATTTTCTTGTAAAAGCTATAGATTTTCTCGCACCTTCGCGATCTCAATAAATTGTTTTTGAACAAGGAGCCTGAAATGAAAATAAGTAACTAAATTTTAAAAGTAGTTCATAAAGAGTGTCAAATAATATAAATGCATAATACTGTACTCGGTCCATAGTTGTGGGCACTGCAACTTGAAAAACAACTGATCTGTACTACAAAAATAATGTTACAGGCCGTATCTGATATTAAAATGTAATTTAAAGCTACACCCCACTGGTAGTTCCATAAATTGCATTCGCATAATATTGCTCCTTGTAAACCATCAGCTTTCCGCTTGTCAAATAGACTTTGCGGACAGAAATCCACATTTGATGATACTCGTACGCACGCGTCACCCGGACCAAAAGCCTTCCTTCAGCCATCTCTGACATCACGGCCGTCTCCGGTATGGCACCCGCTGTGACCCGAGGTCATAAATCGGAGCACTTAAAACTCGATTTAATGTTTCACTCCCATCTGGCGGCCCGCGGGACGGTACCAAACATGGAACAACGATGGGCACACACAGAGCCACGCTGAAAGGTACGCCAGAAGGCGAACCGACTAAAAATCAACAAAAAAAAAAAAAGGAACCCAGCCCAAAATCCCTCAGACCCGTTGTATCGGCCCCCGGGGCTTGCTGAGCTGAGCGCAGAGATCAACGCGGCAGCGTTGTCCGTACCCTTACTGGCCGTGCGTTCGCGCACATATGGAATGGATTGGATTACATTTCCCGGGCCCCGTAGTCCTCGCCGTATATCCGCACTTGGACCGTTGCTAGAGTAGTTCCGTTGGTTCGTTTGCTTTTGTACTGTACTGGTTCAACCATGGCTCAGCGTTCTACGTTCTTGCTCGACCTCATTGCTCATTTCCACTTGCGCCCGGTCCTTTGGTGGACGCATTTCGCGGCTGCGGCCGAGAATGGAATTGGTTTGTCACCAAAAAGTGGTTCTCCATTTCGGGAAAGGTAGAATGGCTTGGCGGTAGCGGCCAAACGCGCAACATGATCCCACGGCACTTTACCTTCATATTCGTTTCGATTTTTGGGCGTCGGCAACGGTCCCTGAACCGAGCGGATCGCTGCTGCGTAAGATTGATTGGCCATTGCCACCGTCGCCATCCGGTGGCACTCGATTGTTTGCGCAAACAACACAAGGGTCGCGCTTCCGGCAATCGGCTGTGTAATGTGACACATCGGAATCGATTTTTAATGCCCGGTTGAGTCGGTGCGAATGATCCTTCGTCGCTGAGCCAGCTTTGCATAATTTTTCTCTCCAAAAAAAAAAGAGTACCGCGCGCGTGCATCGATGCCGTAGGGAAAGGGAAGGAAAGCGGAGTGTTCCCCTTTCTTCCGCTGTGCGTTTCGTTGCTGAAGATTTATGAAGCTTAAAAATTAATTTATTATATACCCGGGAATTGCTTGTTTCATGGTTCCTCTTCTCTCGGTTATTGTTTGCTTTGAGGAAGGCTTTATCATGTTAAACACATTTTAAATACGCAAAACCTATTTACTTACTTACTAATTCCAATCTGTCTCTCTTTTTCGCTGTTTCTCGTTCCAGCTTTCTTCCTCCTCGAACATTCGCACGCTAGAAAGACGCGCTTGCCAAGCCACCACACAGCATAAGCCTGTTCTAAGTCCGTCACCATCTTCGTAATTCACGCCAGGTTGACGCGATCTAGCATTGGCGGTGCTAAAATTAAACAGCGCGATCGTAGATCGTAATCCTCTCTCTTAAGGAAGACATCGAACCGCGTCCATCGAAGTGGTCCCGGTTATGCATAACTGTCTCGGCTGTCGGTGGCAAAATTGCAAACCGAAGAGTTTCCGCGGTCCCGAGAACACCTCCAAGGGGACCTCCAAGAAGAAGATTAGGCAAGTAGCCGAACCCTACCGAGTGACTCACATCCAGCGTGCATGTGCATCCCTGGGCTGTGCTTGTGTTTGAGCATCGCACGTACACAACAACACGCACATAGTCATCCAGTTCTGAAGCACAAACCAGTAAAGCAGTGTGTCCCCGCCCCGTTTGTGACGTCCGAGGCAGGTCTTTTGGATTCAGTTTTGTGCATGCTCGCCAGCTCATTCGCCTGCCAAGTGCATGCCATCAAGTAGTGTATCCCGTGTGCTGTGTGATTGTGTGTGTTTGAGAGTGTCCCCCCCTACCCCCACATTCCCTGGAAACTAAACTGATTCCCTGAGGCCGATCGGTGGCTCGTCGCGACACGACCTTTACAGGGCCGTTTCCATTCTTCCATTACTCATCATCATCGCGCGAGTTCTGGCGAATAGAATCGAAAGACGACAAGGTGTTAGCTACTCCAGCATTGATA
Organism: Anopheles aquasalis; assembly: GCF_943734665.1. NCBI lineage: Eukaryota > Metazoa > Arthropoda > Insecta > Diptera > Culicidae > Anopheles > Anopheles aquasalis. The sequence goes on along the minus strand of NC_064878.1, from coordinate 10,687,032 downwards.
AAAAAAACTCCTCAATACTAAAACCGTAAAATCGGCTCCATCGAACGTGGAGATCCACCGAGAACTCCAAGCAGCGCCTCACGATGGTACTGTGTGACAGTGATTTAGGTGAGTAACGTCCTCGTCCACGCCCTGCGTTGACTTGTTTGTATTTATTTTTCTAATTTTTCCGAGGATTAACCCCCGCCCGGGGCACATCCTCCCTTTCTCCCTACTGTGCTGGATGCTGGAGAAGGAACACGGATAAAATGTCAGTTCCTGGCGGCTCCACAACCGTTCCCAAAACCATCCCCGTTTGTGGACTTTTTTTTTTACCTCGTGTGTTTTGTTTGCTCAATGCATCACACAGCTTGTCACACAAAAAAACCTCGGCCGCGTTTTTAACAAGAATTTTCTATTTCGACAACATTTGGTTTCCGTTTCTCCACAAGTCTGGGCTCCATAAGAAATGCATCACTTCGTGGGACAAGGGAATCAAAGAAGAAAGACATTCTTTCATTCATCCGAGATCCCGCGCGATGGGAATGGTATCAATCTCTGACTGACTGATGAGGCGGTTAACGAAACCACTCTCGCCAGTCTTTACATCAATGCTCACACGCTCCAGCAGTGGTGGATGGTGATTTAGCTCGGCTGGTCATGTGGTGAAGGAATTGCTTCGCCTTCCTCAAATCCCAAAGTGCAGCACCCCGATAGGAGCGCGTGATTTTATGGGCGATCGTAAATCACGATCATATTTTCGTATCTCGCTCCTTCTCTCTCTCTCTCTCTCTCTCTCTCTCTCTCTCTCTCTCTCTCTCTCTCTCTCTCTCTCTCTCTCTCTCTCTCTCTCTGTGTCCAATGGGAGCTATCGTGGTACTGATCTTCAGGCAGGCATCTTCTCGTAAGAAGCTGAAGTCCGAGTGCACTGAATCTGTCATAACTGATTGGTGGGACCGAGTGTGATCGTCTCGATCGGCTACTGTGCGTGTTGGTACGCGATCAACTCGGTAATAGAGAGTAGATTTACGCGCGCCATAAAATGTCACAGGCAAAACACATTTCTAAGTAATTTCCTCCATTCCGCATGGATTCATTTAGCAGCATGGTCACTTTCTCTCTCTCTATCTCTCTGTGTGTCTGGTTACGCATTCACGATTTATTAAGTAATAGATTGCGAAATATAATAAATCATTTTGGTCACTTCACCCTCTACCGCACGCACGACTCCAACGGCTGCCATTTAATGGTCCCCCGGAATGGCCCGTGGAAGTCACGAAGTTTGTTTATTTTGGCAAAATTTAATGATTTATAGTTACCGAGCGTCGTCGTCTGGCGTGAGGTGAGAAACCCGCTCAAGGTGTCAAACCAATTAATAATAGACCCCCAGACCCAGGGGACGAACACACGATCAACAATCAAGCCAGTTCCCACATCGCCATCGCAAGTTGATTGCACTCGTGCACTGTCCGAAAGGGGGATGCCGTTTCCGAAGATTGGCCTAGAAGATGCCTCAGCTTGGCTATCTGCTCCCCCCACCCCCCTTGTGGGTCCGATTGACACATCAAGGGTGGTAAATTGGCGGAAAAACTATCGGTGCCCTCGAGGGGGCCCTCGTTCCGTGATGACCTTTGATACACAGAGAGAAGTCCGGTGAAGACATCGGCTGGCACCGGCCACCAGCATTCCACCACGTTCCGTTGAGCCTCATTGACGTTCGCGCCCAAACTACTTCACACCTTTGGTGAACGGGGCAGAAGAAAAGGGTGGTAGGTGGAACCCACCTCAACAAGGCGTTTCTTGACCGACCGATCCAAGATCCGCTCGTTTGAAGGGTGCTGATCGGATGATGGGTTTTAATAGGTGCCATTTCGGTGAACAGCAGCTATTGTTTCGTGGTTTACGTGGCGTGTCATGGTCTCACTGACCGTGATTTTGGGCCCCAGTGTTTGTTGGTGCATTCTAACCCCGTTTTTAAGATGATCGTTTCGGATTTTCTTGGGTCTTGAGAGGCCATCGACAGGGGGACGGTCTGGCATCGTGTACTGACAGCAACTAGCAGAGCATAATGTGGTGTTGCATCATTAACATACCTGAAATGCATGCCCTGCTCTTACACCATTCCAGCACGATACCAGATTGGTCAATCTGGAGCTCTCTTGCCTGGTCAATCAAACTGTTGCTCCGGTGCTATTTGAATCGCAATCGATTAAACCGTCAAAGGAGGTGACAATCGGTATTCCGACGCTTCTCCTAAATTGGTACCAAACGTAGCCACCGTGGCTGGCTATGCGTGGCTGTTGCCTCACGCTCTAATCATCGCCACGCGGCATCCGCAACCACATGTCAACCCCTGCTGGCACTTCTTTTTCGAGGTTTTTCCATCCCCACATTGGCTCCACAGTCGCTGGTGAGGCCGTTACGCGTGCGACACATCCGTGCATTCAAATGGCGTCATCATTAGACCACGTTTTTGCGCGACCATTAAAGCCCATCGCTACGATGCTACCAGAGCTACCAGAGAAAACATGTGGAGCATACGCATTTGTCACATTATCGCGCCACCGCCGTACCGTTACGTACGACGTACTGTAATCTGCAACCGAGGGGCGCTTCCTCTGGCTGTCCTCAGGTGGTGACGTCGAGCTGGGCTGCTGAGCTACCACTGAGCGCTGGTGATGGCGGAACGAAGCCTAATTAACGACACGGGCACGCGTGTTGCATCATTATCGTAATCAGGCTGCCATTTTGGAGCGCACTTCTTGGCCACTGGGCTCTTCTCCTTGCGGTGTCTCGTTGTCCTGCGCGGTGAGGTGTTGAGAAGGTCCTCGCTGACATTTGGCTCACAGCCCATGGCGCAACTGTGCTGACCTCGTTGATTGGTGCCGATTGTTTAGTGTTTAGTAGCCGTAGGGCCTTCTCGGTGAGAGGCTGCATTCGAATGCTGCAAATGACCGGAGAGCAACAAAACAAAAAACAATACACTCTGCCAGAGAGCCAATGGTTATGATGAGGTTAACGATGGTTTGCGCTTCATCGACGTGATCACCTCGTGCTGCTTTCGATGCAGTTACGCTTTCGGCCATTCCCATTCCGGATACATTGGAAGCAGCCCGGGGTTGGGGGTGTTCCGGTGATTTCCTCACATCATCGTACGCATCTGCGCATGATGCAGCCCTTTTTTATGGTCCGCTAAGTTCACCGATCCGCATCGGCAAAGGCAAACGAGAGCGGAAAGTGCTCACAGGTCGTGACCGTCATCGCCGTCAACCCCCCGGGGGTAGTAGGGAAGGTCACGAGCGCGTACCTCGCCAGTAGAAGACTAGCGTCGTCCCCAGACTACTCGCTTCTAGGCACTCTCCCGTTCACCATCATTACTGTTTAGCAAGTATAATTCGTCCGTCGCCAGAACCCTCAGCAAACAACAACTGGCTGTGCGTTTGTCATTTGCTGTTGCTTCTTCTGCTCGTCGTCTCCGACTCCGACCTCCGATTGTCCCACCTGCGCAGACGGTTATTTTGACTATGGAGTCAGGTGCTACCTCTCCACAGGGTGCCACCGGACGTGGTCAGGGATTCCTAGCGCACGAGCGCACCAATTTTCTTCAATTTCAACGCGCCAAAACATCGACAGAACGGCTAGTCGGAGGGTTCCGACCTGGGAGGTCACTTTCCATTTCCAGAACTGGCCGTTGAGCACTGGCGACTGGAATGTTGACCGTATCCTGCGTTTGCGAGTAAGATCTCAAACGATCGAGGAGAATTCCTTGTCCGGTGGCATGGAATTTCGGAGGGATTCCTAGGGAACAGAATTCCTACCGGTCGTTATCTCATCCTCATCAATTCCTACGTTGAACTCCAGGAATAGATGCTAAAGCAGAAGACGATTACCTGAGACTTCATGTTGAGCAAACATAAATCTACGTGGAATGTACGGACCGGATTGGTCGTCGCATCAGGTGGATTAAGCCGTCGAAGGGGGATCCAACACGTTTTTAATGAGATGCACCACCACCACCACCAGCAGGGGAGTTCCGATGTACATCCTTAATATGCATTGGATGGATCCGACTCCTTCGCATGATTCTTGACGGGTCTTCTCGCTTTACAATGGCAGTAGTATAGAAGACATAAAAAGATGCGGTGCGTATCGAATGAATTTCAATGCAGAGACAGTAAAAGACTGAACAACGGGCAAGGTGCAGTTTGGGATAGTATAACCAGTGGAGCGATGGCCCGTTACCAGGGGGTCCTAAAACGGAAAAGGTCGATTTTGATTTATACTGGCGGGCTGGCTGGCTACAATCTTACGCATTACGCGCATTGCGAATGCGGACTCATCATCATCGTCAGAGGGACTGTTACTATGAACCGTTACTAGTTACTGCATGTACCGCACAACTCAACCACTACCGAGCCATAAAATCAATGTAACAACAACTCCTGCCTCGCACCAAAAGCGTTGTACCGGGAAGTAGTAAGTCACGCGGCTGGTACGCGGCATTGTCAATGGGTCAAAGATTTACGGTGGCCACTAAAAAGTGAAGTGCGCGCGATTAATATACGATTTGGGGTCGTAGAAGACTCGCATGGCTAGTGGCCATATTCCACGGCACACGCGCTCACCGGCGATCCGCTAGAAGCGTACAAGAAGCGTGGCAGTGGCAGGTCGTCAAGCGTGAAGCCAGACCAGAGAGAACATCCGTTCTAGCTGCTTGAGCACGAACACACCGTTCGGACGATACTGTTCCCCTCTGAGAGTTCCGCATCCGCTAGTCCCTTGTGGTCCCCGCCGATAGAAAGCTTGACGTTCGATGCGCTGGAAAGGATTGTTTAATCGTTTTGTACAACAGCAACAACGCAAAAAAATGAAAGGGTAAACCGGCTTATGCGTGTGAGAAGGAACCATCGAACCAGGAACCAAGCGCAGCGTTGATCGATTGCAGGACGGGCTGACGGACGGATGGACGAACGGACGGGAACGTCTGTGATCCGGACAATCGAAGCGAATCGAAGCGAAGGTTCTCTCGTTCGTGGTGATAGTAATAATGGGAATCGCTCTTCATCTTCGCGATCCTCCATTCTAGCGAGACTAATTCCCTGCTGTTTTGCCTGGTGGCATTAGCAAAGGAGCATTGTATGACCCAATGCCATTCGCGCATTCAATGTGCATTCAATGCGCGCGCTCTCACCATTTTTCGAACTACCCCGAGATAGCAAGGGTTCGGGGTTCTTGGTAGAACTTTCTTTCTTTCGTTTACCGGGAGAAAGTTCGGAACAGCGATGCGATGTTCCGGTGAATGGGCCGTGGCCTTTGCAAGCGCACAGGCAGACAGCAGCGTCACAGCTGAATGCACCACCCGTTGATCCATCCGGTTAGAGCCGTTGCGCAAGCGACGATTCCATTGATTGACATGCATCGAGAGCCTGTCGACGCGCTCTTAACAATGCGCGCTTGACGCTATTCCTATTCGCATTTGTTTCTCATCGGGACCTCATCGGGTGCTGTGGTCTGCTCGCTCCTTGAGCAAAGTCTTAAGATGGTGAACCATTTGCAGCAGCTGAGCTGAGGTCGTTTTACAGTTACGTGCGCGCGCTCGCACTTCCTCGAGGCAACAGTATGCCACCACCACATCGACCAAACCACCTTTCTTCCATTTTAATGTCCGTCCGCTCGACTACAAGGAGGGTCCTTAAGGAGCGCGTGTTCGCGTGTTTTGTTGGAGATCAAAAAAACAGAACTGGGAAAACGAGAAAAATAAACAGAAGACCCATGGCGCTCGAATTGGCAACAATAACGGGGATATTGTCGATCAACCCAAAACCTCCTCGCAGGGAAAGAGAGAGGACACCAAGAACGCACCGCGACCGGGGGTTGCGCGCATCTTTGGTGTCCTTCTTGGCGTGGTTTGTGGTTTGCCGCCAAATGTAGGACACGATGCGTGCGTGCGGCCGCCGGGCGTGCACCACGCATCATGCTTAAATAATGCCCCCGTCCCAGTCGCGGCCAGCCACCCCATTCCAGGCGTGTGTTTATCGACTCCTGATTACAGACCGGCCAGACCACAAAAAAGGGGACCCGGGATTGCGTGGTGCAGCCGCAAAAGGGCGCAAAACGATCGCCGGTCGTATGTCGCTCATCAAGGAGGAGCGCATCATCGAGTGGCGCGTGTTTCGCGACCGAAAGGGTTTTGCGATCGGTCGCTTCTTTTTTGTTCTCCTTCGCAGCGCGTTGCTACTGTTCTGTATCAGGCCGGGTCAGTCCGATCGATCAGATACAAACGGTCATAATGTGCGAGAGCTGAAGGGGAAGGCAGATTCTGTATCTTTCGCCATCTCTCAAGCACGGTGGAAGGAGTTTGGAGCGTGAGTGTGGTCAAAAGATGAGCCAAGATGAGAGGAAGATTATTCCAAACAGTCGGTTTGTTTGGACTTTTTTCTTTAAAATCTTGCAGCTAATGGTTTTGAAGTGTTTGGTGTATCTTAGTATACTTGCTCCAATATTTTCCAAAGGGCCATTTGAAATTTCCATTTATGTTTGCCTAGAGAAGGAAATTTCTATTAACTATTAGCCATCATTCTTATCCAAATGTCGCTAGCGTTAACTTCTTCATTTATAGGATTGCATTAACTTACTAATCGTATTTTATCGCAACAATTTTTACGCTATCCACACATTAAATACTGAATTGCGTGTTTGTTCTGTCCCTCCCCGTTGACTCGTCTTCCCACTGTGCTGTCTGTCCTGCCGAACCGCGATGTCTCTTCCTCATTTGCGCACTCCAGACCCCCCCCCCTCCGACTGTTCGTGTCGTTGGCGCCCACTTTTTGATCACGAAATATGTCAGAATGGCAACGGCACCACACACTTTCGCGGAACCTGCCCCTGAATTCGTTCGCACCACCGGTGTCTGTCATGCTGGCACCGACGGTGGCGCCCGCTACTGACCGCCTTTCTTTGACGGCCCGGGCGCATTTGTCAGATGACTCATCCCGGATACATCACCAACCGTGCTGGTGCTGGTGCTGCTGCGTGCAATAAACCTTTTTCGCTGATTACAGCCTTTCGGCAGGGTGTGTGCTCTTTGTGCTTCAGAATTTGTATAAATTAGCGCCGACTGAAAGGGCCACGACCGACGGCACCGCGGTTCTGGTCCGTTGGTCGAGAATAGCGCCACGGTCGGTCGGAGGAGCGCGCCCTGTGTTTTATGCTATTCGTAAATCAAACAACATGAGCCCGCCCGGGGGATAAGAGAGAGAGTGCGGAGTGGCAGACGCGCACTGGAACAGAACCGTTCGCTGCTTCCGAACAAAGCGCCCCCAACGTCACCATCACCATCTCTTTTGCGGGAATCCGGGTTCCAGGTTTTCCGAACCGTCTCGATGGATCCGCCATTGTGTACCATGCGTTCCTTCGGTGCGTCGGTCCGCGCTCACTCACTGTAACACCCTTCCGCAGTGGCCGGGGATCCGGTGAGATGCAACGGATGAGGTGCTGCTCTAATGCTCTCTCGGTTGCATCTGCGCAGCTTCGTGCTGACTCATTCCGATCACCGTTTCGATCATCATCGTCATTCGGTTGAAATTTTAAATTTTCGTTTAATTTTCCATTTTATGGTTTAGGGTGTTGCGCTCCTCTGTGAGAATGGTTTTTAAAAACAATATTTTTCCCTCCGCTTCAAAAATTGATCAGTCATTCGCAGTTATGATCAGCGTTGCGTAAGCTGCTCCGTCACCCTATCTCACACCGAAGAGTCGTTTTCCGATCGAAAAACGCTTCGTTTTGCTGTTCCTCACCCGATTGCACGCTGCTCATGCCCACCATAGTGTACCCTTATTTTTGGGGGGTGTGAACAGGCGATCAATCGTCCGCATCACGCATCACGATAACGCACAACCTGGCCAAGGGTCCGGTGACTGGCTTGCTTGACCACGGTTCCCTAATGAAGGGCCCTTCAAAGGGAAACACAACACCACATCCGTCGGCCGGCACGATGTGAACGACGGAAAAGTGAGCATAAAATCCACTTAAAACGTAACGCATGCTCGAGCAGCAACAACATGTATCGTTCCGGTTCCGGAGGGTGAGGCGGCCCTTTTCTCGGCCCTACCATACCACACGCGGCTTACGGCATTCCGTTGGGCGGCTGGGAATGTTTGTCATTAAAATCGATTCCCCCGTATCAGGTCATTACACACACCAGCTCCACACCCCCCGGGGGTGTGTTTGTGTGCAACCCTTCACCTTTTATGTGTCGCGTCCTGTCCGCGGAGCCTTCGCCGGTCTTTGATTTTCCGCCGCCCAAACAGTGAGTGAGCCACAGTGTAATGTTTGTTTCTCCTCTTGTTCTCCTGGTGCAATACCGTTTTCCACCGCGGATTTTCGGGGAAACAAAACCGGCCACTGTTTGTATGGTTTTTCCGTTTTTCCAACCCCAACGGGAGGTGTGTGCGTTTTTGTTTGGTGAGCACGATGACGCGGTGACGCGAAAGCGAAAGCTAACGAGCACAGAACCTCCTCCCCTGGAGCTGGTGGCGGCGATGGTTAATTGATATTAATTTTATGCATGCAGCATAACATCCCCTTAGGGCGTCACTGCTTTGTCAACCACCGGCGACCACCGCTGCTGCTGCTGCTGCTGCTGCTGCTAGCACGGAGCCGCGGGGTCAGCGAGTAGGGCGTCGGACTGTGAATGCTCTTCTTCTGCGGGCTCTATACTTTATGCTTTGTGTTATATGCATTCACATCGTCATCGTCATGCTGTTCCTGTCCACACACCATTCGCTTTCATAATTTGAAATTAGCGACACAGGACACCGAGTGTGACCGTGCGAGAGAGAGAAAGAGAAAAGTAGAGACAGGACGAGAACGATCCGAGGATTGTGTCCCGGGGATTTGTATGTTTGCATAGGGCACAGGCCGTAGGGCGCCCCGGCAAAGGTATGCTCGCGCGCGCGCGCGCGCGTATCCAGCCAAAAAAGCAAGCAACACAAGCACGGTATGCGCACCAGGGGTTCGAAAGTCATCCCAGTGACCCATGGGAAAATGGCGTTTTCATTGAGCCGCTAGGACGCTCGATTCCCCTTTTTTTTATTTCTCGCAGCGACCAGCGACAGTTTTGAGCTCTAAATAAGGTCATTTATATTCAAAATGTGCGCATCAAAATTGGATTTTCCTAATCAATGGCCGTCAACACGCTGCTGTGCTGGCTGCTAGTGTGGCTTTTGTTTGTTTGCTTTTCTTTTTCCACAACACAAAAGGGCTACTGGTTAACTGTCTCACCACTGACCTAGTACTGTGTGATGGCTGGAATACGGAAGTCGCCGACAATCAATTGCCAACAATTGTTGGCTAGTTATGCTACGGCAGTTCGGACCAACCCTGCGCTGTTTGTTCGCGTAACGCGCTTTCCATCAAACCACCGCCACGAATGATGCCATTAAGATCCGGCGCGTAAGATATTGGCGCAGATGCGCTGCGCATCGCACATTTCGCACTCCAGGCGAGGGCAATCACCTCCCCGCGGGGAGGGGGCGCAGTCCAAACACAGTCCGACAATTGAGAATGACTTCATCATCGTCACAAGTGGACAAGAAATGCAACACGGTGGCTGTGTCGTGGGAGCTACTGGCGCAGCGTGCCGGCGCGTGCACTTGCTAGTCGTCGTCCAATGGATGGAAATCGCCTGCTTGGCATCTTGTCCTGCGATATCGAGGTCCCGCGGGACGAGAACGCTTCCATCTTTGACGCGACGGAGGAACATTCTTCCATTTATAACGCACCACCGCGATGCGTTTCGGCATTCGCTTCGCTTCTTTTCCTCCTCCCAAGCGTAGTGAGTGGGAAAATGCATTCCAACTGTAAGTAATTATGCTTCTTGCGGTGCGGCCATCCATCCCGCGAACGTGAACGATTGCATCCAGATGGAGGTGCGGTCATGATTAGAACGCATTGCATGGGCCACCATGTGCTGGCGGGACTTTGCGGTACACAGCAGCGGCAGCAGCAGCGCTCTCTACTGATTGAAATCGAATTGTGTCTGAGTCTCGGTCGAGTAGAAGTAGAGAAGTCAGTTGTAACATTTGATGCTCGTAACGTAATTGCACACCCGAGCGCTAATGTGAGTTTATGCTTTGTTTTGTTTGACTTGCACGCTCGCTTGCTTGATGCTTTCCATGATCCCATCCCCTGATGATGATGATGATGATGGTGCAGCGCAGTCACAGCCACCCTAAGCAACCAACTCAACCCCAGTAGCCCGTTCCTTTTGTGTATCTGCAGAAAATGTGCGTGCATTCTCCCCCTTACGGTGTGCTGCTGGTATGCATTGTGTCTGTTGCAGTTTGGCCAACAGCCACCACACCACCGCTGCGTGGCACAGTTCATTTTAGCACCATCCCATCACGGTATGCAATGGGCACATGGGATGGGGCACCTTGGCAGCACAGAAAAAAAATGGCGCGAAAAGCTGTTAATTGCTTAATTAATATCCCACCCCACGCTGTTGGGGCCGCCTGGTAATTGAATTCGTTTCGTCAAATCTTTCCCTGGGCGCGCTTAATTAAAGCATCTTCGACTTGACGACTTGGCTCTTGATGTCTAAAACAGTTCCCGAACAGACAGCCGCTCGTGCGTGCGCTCGTGTGTTTTGGACAGTTTTAGGTAAAACATGTTTTACGACGGGAGCCCACCCTAGATGCTAGAGCGGAGTTGACAGGCCCCGATCCGTTGGGGCACACGCGCGAAACGCACACTTTTTGCCTCGATGCGTGCCGTCACGATGCTCTGCACGGTGCTGCAAGTGCCTAGGGTGTGCCCAAAGGAACGTTTTTACGATCTGTTCCAAAAAGAAGAAGAAAAAAAAATAAAACAACCGAAGAAGTAGCAGCATGCCAACGCAGTAATGGTGATCGCGTTTAATTAAAGGGTTCACTCTGCTATCGGATTACATCGCAGCGGTTCGCTCGATTTGGTGTGGTTGTTAATTCATTCACTTTGCACCGGATTGCTCATTATGGTTGGGTTTGGAGGGCAAATTGCATAGATAATCATACGGTTTGAATGTCACTCAAGCAATTAGGCTTGATGGTTTAATATTTGTCACCAAAATAGAGTAGGCTCACTATACCCTTTTTTGGTAATTGTTTTATGAGCTCTACCTTTTATCTTCGGTTTTATAAACTATTAGGTTGATAGGATTCAGTTTATAAAAATTAAATGGAACTCCCAAATGGTTTTAATGTTCTTTTTAAAATTAAAGGGTGCAATATTGCAATCCATGTAGGCCACAATATACACATTTTGCAATCTCTGTACGCTACACTTTCAATCGTAGTAACGTTAGTGAAATATTATTAGCTCAGTTTTTAGCTAAGGCATGAATAAAGTGCAAGCATTTCTCAATACGCAACAGTAAAGTTGTTGAATTATTGGTAATAGCGTCTTCTTTGGCAGATCGAAATCGTTTTTCGGTTGCAACGCTTGATAAGTACGTAAGTAAAGATAAAGGATTCAGTAAAAATATTTCAAATGTGATTAATCGATCGACGAAATGATGAATTTCGTATTGGAGTCTGCTTGTAGGACTCTGTTACCCTTTCTGGATAACAAAAAATGATCTTCAGTCAAATCCCAACACAACGTTGTGATCGTGCCACGATACTGTGCAATGCACCGAGCCCGAAACATACCAATCCCATTTTGGACTGCAGCAAATGCTCCAGAAACCAGAAGTCTCTGAACGCTGTGCGCATTATGATCTTGTCCGACAAGAGCGTCCGCCACTTGCACCCTGCAGCTCTGGTCAAAGTGAAATGAAATCCAAAAAATGCACCACAGGGAAATGGTTCTTAATGACGGGACGCATGCAATTCGACAGTTACAGACCAATATCTGTGCCCGCGGCCTGCCGTCAGCGTTCCATATGGCTGCACTTATTCATCACCCACCGTCTTCCCTGGCTCAAGATCTTAAGCAGGCGCTGTCGAACGACCGGAACGTTGGTTTATGGCGGCGAGAGGCCCTCTTCAACACAAATGAATCGCTTAAAACAAAACCGAGATAAACTTTCCTTCGATCATGGTTGCTGGAGTGAAAAAAAAATGTGGGCCAGCTTCGATCGGGTTAAGATCAATCGGTTTTTGGTCCGATCACGATGGTGCCGTAAACAGAAGGCTGACCCTATTTAAGGGATACCGTGGACCTCATCAACCCGAGATGCAGCCCGAGACGCGCGCTGGAAGCAACACTTTCCAAATATTTACTCGATACTTCTGGGCGGCTTCGGTGGAACTGTGCCATGCATTTCTTTACAATCCCGCTTCAAATAGCGTGCCTCTTCCCCCGGTGGTGATCAATTTTCCGATGAGAAAGCAATATGTGGCCTTCTGGTAGCACAACAATGGATAGCGTCGTAGCTTCGATGCCGAAGAAAAATCCCTGACACTCTCCCTGAGAGCCTGGGAGAACACGTACACGGCTTGAACGGACCGCGCACCGTGCTCCACTGCTGGGGCAGAATTTTCCCGAATTAATTGCTCCCGCCAGTTGGCGTTCCAGAGCCAGTCGAACGTGGCGCGCGCGCTCACAATGCGCTACAGAACACACACATGCTGCTCATAATGGTTCTTGGTTCGTCGAACATAGAAATTGGTTAGAGAAGCCATATTTCAGAAGCTAGCAGAACCAAGCGGCGATGGTTCCCGTTTCCAATTTTGGGGAGAAGTGGGAGCCGAACTATGTCTTGTCAAATTACCCATTCTTACCCATTCTAGAAGCCGATATCGGGTGTCTGGGTGGGGTGGGGTGGTGCGGCCAGGTCGATCACTTCTGTTGCCGCCACTGCTGCTTCACTTTCCGCGGGAATTTTCGATGAATATTAATTGGAAAATTATCAAAAAACAACGGAATCTCTCGTCTAATGGGTTCTCTGCGCTTTAGTGGAGGCGATGGTCCAACAAGAGATCAAGGGTCGAAACCGCCGTGGCATGGCATGGAGTATGCTTCGGAAGCCACAAGACATTCAACTCCTACAGGGTATTTGCAGTGCTTTTGATATGAAAATCGGTATTACCATCGCTGCCAGCTATTTCCTGTGCTGGAAGCGATCGAAAAGGAACTCACAGTGTAACCCAATTAAGTACTGCAAGGGCACGGCAGTTAGCGCGTCACTCTTGTGGTACAACATCGCACGGAAAGCGCATATGCGTGTCAGGGCTAACGAGAGTCGCTGGCAGTCGTGATGATGACTGCTACATAAACGCTTTCCCGGCGCGAACAATAGCCACATCAACAAGCAGCCTCCCAGCAGCAACCTCTCTCTCAGAACGTCACCAAAATCTTCAACTCCAAAGCCAAGACCTCCTTAGCCAACCGGCTGGATCGAGCGGTGACACGAGCGTTGAACGGATCGTGACATTCCAGTGCGTGTGCAGCCCAGGGCGAAGGTTGCCACGGAACCACCGAAGATTAGCTGGAAAACGATTTGTTTTCCCGAGCGCGGTCGGTCGGAAGGAAGGAAGGAAGGGGCATCTGGGGCATCTACGGTGTCTACTGTCTGTCGGCGGTCTCGTCTGGGTGAGGTTTGATCTTGACATCGCACCAGACAACCTGGCGATACGACGTGCAGCAGCTCACGAGTCAGAGTCGCTCCCAATTTGAGTGCGTTATGTGTGCGATGGCGTCGTAGCGTGGGTTTTCACTGCGCCATTAGGGAACCCGCCATAGCCAACTCGTCACCATCAATCGTCATGGCTAGAGAGTCAAGTCAAGCCAGGTGACAGTCCCTTAGTGGTAGTGTATGCACTAGCGGTCCTCCCAGTCGCTGTTGTTCTATTGTATACGGAACTGCGGCTTGTTGTAGCTGTTGTTTCCGGATTGTTTTTGTTTTTTTTTTCGGCCACAGCTTTACGCTCGCCGACCTCTAGCAAGCGGGCTGGTTGGTGCGGAAATGATTTACTTCTCAACCCTAACGCGACATCGCTGTCCCCCACTCCGGGAGGCCGCAAGGTGAGTGAAGCATCTCCTCTGTCTGTAAAGCAGGCTGGCGTGACTAACTGAGATTTAATTTCGCTGTTTGATTACGCTCTTTGTGGCAAAAAAAAACACGAAGGAGAAAAGGGTGAAGCGGAAGGTTTTTAGGTGTTTCTTTTTTTGTTCCTGGAAGATGCTCTCCTCTCCTGGAATCCGCCTCATTTACAATGGAAGACGTGCTTCGCTGATTCGCTGGACTTTGAAACACAAAACAAGACAAAGCTCCCCAGCAAGTGTCATTCGGGTTTGCTCCGTTGTCTCGGCAGACGGCTTCACGGCAGACGAAGTTCCCAATTGAACCATCGAATGTGAGCGTGATAAATCTTCTAACGCGTGTTCGTGGACAAAACGCGTCACGCCCAACCGGCCAGTATGGCACCTTCCGACGGTTCCACGGTGACTGACATAACCTTCACGTGCCTTGGCGGAAACGTGGCAGTGCAACGCAGTTAGTAACGCACCGCATGACCCGATGCCAAGACATCGCCCAAATTGGCCAAGGCTCATTGGGCACTCGGTGTTTCTGTCGCGGGGCGGCATCTGCGTACATTTCACGGTTCGCCGACCATGGATGGGGCGTCCGTCCGTCCGTCCGTCCCTTGGGCTTGATAGGCTTGGGCTTGACGTCGTAAGGTGTGCGACGCGACCTGGGCGAGCGGGCAGTGATTGTGGAGATTGCGACCGACTGACCGAGCTGATGGTCGTGATCCGGTCGTGTGGCTCGGCTATTTGGTTACCGCATGGCTATGGGCGGTCACCTGTGACCGCGTGCTTTTATGCTGGTTGCCTTTGCCTCAAGGCGTTGCTTCGCCAAGACGGTATTAGAATGTTTCCATAAGCGCAGGAGTTGGAAATACTCGACTTGTAAAAGTGGTATTCACCGGGGCGAATAATTTATTTTAATGGAAATGCCTAGCTGGTCACCAGTAGAGCGATATTGGAGACATTCTCTTTGCCCCAAAATACGCGATTATGTGAGCGAGCTTCAAACTGTAGTGTAGATTGGTCGGGACCAGCTTCAAACTTTCAAAAATACTTGCATAATATTCTACATGCAGACAGTCAATCGATCGCGATCGCTAAGTGGTATTTCAAACGCATAATAATAGCCACTCAGTCTTGCCAGTTCAAATCAGCGTTTCCTGTAAAGCAAATGAAAAATCAATGAGCCGATCTAAATCATACGATCGTTCGGCTCTATCCTTTCCCCTGATCCTGAATTACGTAGCTGGGCGTTCGTTGCGTTAATGCATTAATTACAAATACAATCGATCGTATCATGTAGATCTTAATAAGCATCACTGTATAAGAGTATAGGATTTAAGTGATCTACTCTTTCTATTCAGAATGATCAACGCTTTTCTGGGCGCATCGTTTGTCTAAATCGTTGAATAATTTTACATTCAAACAACACAGAGGAGTAGAACTACCAAAAAAAAAGGTCTAGCTAAACAGTAAACATTCCAATGAGAACAGTTCAATGATCTAAGCCGCGATACTGTGCCTAGAATCGCAACACTGGCGATTAAACTAATCCACCGAGACGTATACTTCACGCCATCGCGTGATCGCGTTGTTCTCGGCGTAACGTTACTAATATTTGGGATTAAACGAACCGGAATGGCGCATACCACCGTGTAGGTCGCGCGGGCTCGACCTAACTCGCCCAGACAGCGCACAGACCCGACGAGACGAGACCACACCAGAGACCAGAGCGACCAGTAACGGCCACTCGACGTCCGTCCGACAGCGGGAACTGTCGGTTTCGATTTGGCACGAACATAAACTAGACAAAATATTTCGTCCCGTTCCGTTGTCTTCAACAAACGGTGAGCACCCACCCGACATATGCTAGCACAGTTTATGGCTTTCGTATTCCCTCGGCGTTACCGCATTGTGGAGACCGGGATTGTGGAGGAGATCGGACCAGCCAGATAGCTATTTTCACCCGATTGATTGAAGGACCCGATGCCGGTCAGGGGGAAAGGGGGAAGCGTTCACGGGGATATGTCGGAACACCACTTTTGGAGCCCAATTTTGGTACCAGACTCCGGCGAGGGCCTCACACGAATGGCGCTCTGGCGCCGGGCTACTGACTTCCTCCTACCTTGTACGACAGCCGAGTAGGTCTCGGTCTATTGCATAAGAAAGGCCCTCGAAGGGTACACAGTGCATTGCATTGCACTGATGATTAATCCCATTGCCAGCCAACACGCGACCACCGACGATTCTCGCACTCCTACTTGGCGTGTGGCTCAGCCTCCTCCTCTCCGAGTAATAGTGCCCCCTTTGGTGGTGCAATTGACTCGCGCGCGCGCCGGTACTGACGCGCCCATTGCCCTCGCGCTGTTGCAACGGGTGGAATCGATTCACCGCCCTCCCCCCTAGGGGTTGCTAGTGGCCCAAAGGTGAGGCTGTTCAAATTGCGGCTAAAATGGTTCCATCCTGTTGTGTGTTACGCGTGCGTGCGTGCGTGCGCGTGTTACGCGGTATTCTCCTGTGGCGGCCTGATCCCATCACCTCGCAATCCATCTCCAGTGCGACTGAAATGAGGTCCCTGCAATTAGAGGTCCCTCTTTCCCTCCTCTGGCACGTGGCGTTCATAATTTGGTCGCGATCGTTGTCTAGCAAGCACCTTCTCCTCGGCCTGGACCTCTTTCGGAGTTGCAGGTGCGCTCTTTGCTGCCGAGCGAGAAGGAAATGGACATCCGCGCATGATAAGAGAGTCGCTGATGATTGTGATCTAGCCACTGGCGAGGAAACCTGTTTTTTTTCGGGGTTAATTGATGCAACGAGCGCATACGCCGGACCAGATGTCATCACTCCGACCGGGGCCAACCGCCACACTAAGTGGGAAAGCTCCCGAAATGCCATTAACTTAGCTAGCTGGTTAAACGCTCTGATAACGTCGCTCGACACACCCTGGATCTAGCACGGCACCACTTACGACGATTACGACGAACGAGAGCTATATCGGAACAGACAAACCGCTTAGTGTCTCCCGTCGAGATAGCTGTGCGCGCCGGGAGGCCGTGGCCGAACAACGGAAAGGACGCGGTTTAGATAGGACGTTGGGCTGGTGGTGGCCTATTGAATGTGTCACCATCACCTGTGGTGGGTGTTTTGGTCGCTTTCAAAGCGTGCCACGAACCGCGTGTTCACCACCGTCGCTTCACTTCCAATCCGACCCGTTCCGCACATTCCTGTCGCATGAAACACTTTGGTGGTTCGACACCAGCGCGTGTCTCTGTGTTTGGCGGGCGGGGGAGTGTTTTAGAATGCCAGACACGCTCCGCCATTGAAACCCCATTGTAATATGCTCGCCCCTCGCTTTCTGCGTGGCTTCTCTGGTGTGACCCAAGAGGCTTAGAAATGCGGGAAGGCAAAGCCCAACCTAGCCCAGCACAGGTCGGCGAAAGGAAACGGAAATCATTTTATTCGTCCGGGATCAATGAACTACTACTCGCGCGCGGATCAAAGGTGTTAAAAGCTACTGCAAAGTGTGCTCACAAAGCCTGCAGAGTGCGTCGCAGTCCTCGTGGTCTTGTGGAAGGCGTGCGCACCTTTCGTGGCACCATTCTTGGTAGCGACACTCGCGAGGACAGATTCCGATGGATTGCAGTAGCAGGAGGTGCTAACGGGCAATGGTTAATGAGTGTCACAACACCACATGCCAATGGTCGAGGTTAATTTTTGCATTTAAAAGCGTTACGCGACATACAGTAGCACCGGTGCGGTGGTTACAAACAATCCGCAAGCTATTCCGTGACTTCTAATGGGCATCCAGTTTGCAAATATGTGCCAAGATGGAGCATGGTAGGGCTTTTGTTTTTTTTTTCGCCACGTCCAGATCAAGCAGCAGGTCGAGATCACGAGAGATCGGCGACGGTATGGCGTAACCAACCGTCGCGGTGGTCTGAGATTCTCAGTCGGAATCGCACGTCGGATGACGCCCATCCGTGCATCACGATGGTTCGTCACCAGATATTAATAAATGGTTTTGTGCTCCCGTGACTTCTGCTGCCCGATTTGTCCAGCTATAATCCTCCGCCCATTAATGCGCGCGCGCGCTTGGTGTAATATTTCATTTCATTTCATTTGCGCCGCGCTGTGACTCGTCTGTCACAGCTGGTTGCAGTTGTGGTATCATCGGGAAGCCGAGGTTTGCAACACAAACCATCACCCCGCTGGGCCCGATTAACGATCGGTGGGTGTTACTTAGCTCGCAATGATCCCATAATGACATCATCATGTGGTGTGATGACTGGTTAAACGATATACAGCCAGCCAGCATACAGGCGTACGGTGTCGATAAGCTTGTATGGAATGAGTTATGATCGCGGCTGCGTGTGCTGTCTTGTAAACTTAATCTTGAACAACTTTAACACCGAAATTAATTGTTAGTAGGATGCTCCATGAGCAGAGATTTCACTAAAAATTCTTGTTCTAGCTGATAAAGTTTAAAGTAAAAGCCGTTCTACATAGAACTTCATGAAAAAAAACCCCTAAGTTGTTATAAAAATAGGGAAAAGACCTCAAGTACCATTTGTAACGGACGGACAGCGACCATAGAGTCCCGGAAATAGCGCAACATTAACGGTAATGCAAGTCAGCGTCTGTAACACATTAACACAGCACTCCTGACACCTGGTAAATCCTTTGCACAACTTCAAAATGACATCGCCAAGACTGGCGGGGTGAAAAAAAAAAAGATGAAAAATGCTTATTTTGACATTGACATCCAAGACAGTATGGTGGTCCATTATCGAGTGTGCGTACGTTCGATTACACTCTTTCTCTCCCCTTGCTTCCGAGCTGCTGGCACATGTCAAAACAGTCGTTAATTACGCACTTAGACGGTTTTGAGACGCCGCGGCTACTCGGCGATGGTGGCGGCGGGCAAGGGTAGCACCATCAGCACCAGCATATGTCCCTTCTCAATTTCTTCAATTTAATTATTTTCCCTTAAAAATCGTTCGTTTCATTAGACATCATCAAGCTAAATCGTTCCTTTCTTGTCCTTTCTTTCTTCCCCCCTCTCCGCTTCTCTTACACCAGGTACGTTACCCGGCTCCGAAGATGATTGACACTTTCTCCCCTAGGTGCGTCGAACGATCCAAGCCGAGGCAACCGTTTTGCTCGACAGACCCGCGGTCCCCGGTGTGCACGATGTGTGTATGTTCGCGCGTGTGTGTGTGTCTTGCATGTTAATAGTTTTGATTAATTAATGGCATTTTGTTATCCGACATCGCAACGCACCGATGAAACAAAATTAACTTTTGCTGCTTCTTCTCCTTTTTTTTCGTAACACGCGGCGCTTCCTTCGATTGGCCGCTTTTATCAGCAGAGTCGTCGGGGGGTCTTATGCGAGGGAAAGGGAGTGCCGGTGCAGGGAACTATTTCTGGGTTTCGCAAACGCATGGGGCGCGTACGACTTATCGGCGTGGACGGGAGGAGACAGCACGCACCCCGAGACCGCTCCACTCCGAGCCTCATTTCACGGCTGATTGCAGAAATGGAAC
>NC_064878.1:10652500-10657500 GCF_943734665.1 Anopheles aquasalis | reverse complement strand
TGAAGGTCACGGGCGCAGCGCTAGCGCGCACTGGGTGCTGGCCTGCCGCTACGCGGAACCCTCGCTCCCTCCCGAATCGATGGCTAGCAACGATGGGAGGATTAAAGGGTGTTCGGGACTCGCGCTTAATTACACTTCTCGCCCCGGGACTTCCCGCCTCACCCCTCGATGAACGCGATGCATCGCAGGATCGTTGCCGAATGGCGCATGTGATCCTGGGCAGCTGTTACACCGCCGTTGTTGTTATTGCCGCTGTTGTATCGTTGTTTCAACATCATCGAACATATCTGGGATGGAGGGATGAACGGTGGGATCGCTGCAGTGCCGCTTGCGCTTCCTCCGAGACCTCTCCGAGAGGAGCAGGAGGAGGTCAAAGGGAACGATCAAAATAAACTGCATGTTTTTGACGGGTACTTCCGGTCATGCTGCACCCTCGCCTAATGCCCCCGGACGTTGCAAACATCGCGTCGCGCTATTTAGGCTAATAAGATACCTTCCTTTCGGGGTTTTCGGTCTTCCGTGGATGAAAAGCGCTCTCGTCCTCTGGGCGCCCAACTAAATTGCATCTTTAACGGACTTAATTGCCGGACCATTTTGCCAACCATCTCGTGGCTTTCAGTCTCACGGCGCCATTTCTGTGCAGCGCGCTTTTTGTTTAAATTTAAAATTAAATTAAGCCGCAAAATGGCCAGTCGCAACGTGCCGGAAGTGGGACACGAAACTTCACCAGGAACAGCAGTGAAATGGGGTCTTTGTCGTGAGATGATTAACAGGTACTTCTCGCCTCCAAAGCTGTGCCAGTTGGCTCAACACTCGGTTCGCATTGTTCCATCGATACAACACTCAAGACACTAGGTCTCGTGGTTACTGGTGGTGCGACTATGTACTAATATTGCGCTAAAACACGATTCACGGTCGGTCAACCACTAAACGGTTCGCTTCATTCGATCCTCAAACGGTGATCCATCTAGAAATGCACCAGTCGTACCATCGGTCTTAGGATCTGGCAGACGCCATCGCCGTACCTCTGCACTCTGTGTCATAAACTAGATGTTTATCACTCTGTTACTGTGATTTGGGACCTCTCAGCAAAGCTCCGTCAAGCGTTGAAACGACTAAAAAGCGTGTAAAATGCCGCGTGGCCTCCGGTCTTGCCTATTGTGTGTTTGGGAAGGTAAAGTTGTGAAGTTCAATGTGATGGTGCCTGAGTTCTGTAGACACGCTGACAGTGAACGCTTATGGCCTCCACTTCAGAGTCAAGTCTGGTCTCACTTGCAGCACAGATTTATGAGAGGTTTTAACCGTTAAATCATAAACATAGGCATAGAATTTGGCACTTTTTCGGGTTTTATAGATGCAGCACAATAGAACTACTGTCATCATCACCTCCTGTGGCTTGATGGGGGACTACACAGAAATCGCACTGCATTAGAAACTGGTACACTTGCCTTGCCAGCATTGTCCCTCAATTGCCGGACGCAATCCACAAGCTCAAATTGACTCGAATCATCTCAATTGGAATGGAGTCTCGTGCGAAGATTGTTTGCATTATAACACGACGCTCCTTTGCTGCAATCACAGCAGTTCTCGTGATCACTTGAGCTTGCATGCTGCAAATTGGATGCAAAACAAACCTCAACATTGCCATTTACTGCTGACACTCCAAACAATATCACCGAGCGCTTGAGGATCACCCACGAGATCTCGGCGCAGCCGCCTTCAACTCCCATCATCTTCCATTCGTGGTTGAAGCAGCTGACGGTGCAGTTATATCAACACTGCGCAGCCCCAAAGAGGGGGGAAAGAGTGTATCATTTGGTTCTCGGTTCGCAAACAAGCACACCAAATACACACTGCACTGAGCGGGGCAGAATGTGCATAAGAACAGGAAGAGAGTGGACAGAAGACAGTACACGCGGGCACCACCGGCCTCGGTCGTTCGCTCACTCGACACGATCATTGGTAATTTATGCAAATTGCAAAACTACAAAACTGTACCGCCGTCGAGCGCGCGCGCGCCTTCTTATCCGGCATCTTTTTTTTATGAGAAGAAGAGTCTCCTTCCTTCTCGGGAACTCCAGCGGGAAACCACAAAACCCCAAACCACAACACATCAGTGGAGTCTGATTGATCTGTGAATTGCATCCGATCGGTCCGCCCTTTCCCCCGGGGGGGAGTGTGTATTTATTTATCTGGTCATTGTTGTGGGCCCATTGTTGGAGTCTGGAGTGTCGGTGCACTTGATGATGCGCGATGTATTGAGCGGCAGAGTGGATGTGAACACGAACCCCGACATCGCTAGTGTGTACCCAATTTGGACATACGCAAAAGAAGACGTGAGCGCGATATACTGAGCGACGCAAAGACAACAATCCCAAGAACGCCAGACGACGTGTCTAGGCCAATAGCGGCCGATTCCACTTCCACGTGTAGAGGAGTTCTTCTCGCCCTTTTACGACCGCGGCAAGGTCACAAACTGCGCCTACGACTGTGGAGGCGCACCTTCAGTGAAGCTTCCAAACAACCACAAAAAATGCGCTCCGCGATAGCATACGCCTAGCGCACTGGATGCCAAGTGCAAATGGCTGTGACTAATCAAGCCGCCTGTGTGTTCGCGAAGAAGACGTGTTGCCCAAGAGCACGCAGCACCCGCGACCGCACGCGCGAAGCGACGGAATCCGAGACGCGTGCTGGCGGATGATTTTGTTATTTTTCATCCCAACCACTCGAGCGGCTGTAGCGGTTCCGAAAAATACCAATCCTGCTATCGTCGAATAGTTGGCTTTGAGCGGGCATCACAGAAGGGTGTGGCTCACCCGTGTGCCAGTGCCACCATTGAGTGCCATTGAAATTTGGTCCCAGACCCTCGAGTGTGACCGAGAATATCGAGAACGCACCGGCAGCGGAGTGTGTCACTAGTTCTGCCAGCCAGCAGTACATACCGCGTCTGCGTCTAATTGTCTAATAAGCCCCAGAGTGTGTGCGTAGGACTGCTGCTGTTGCTGCTGCTGCTGCCGCCTGCGATCATGCCACCTGTCCCGAGCGCAAAGCTTTCGAAAGCGTTCGGTCAGCAGCGTGCGGCGGCAGTGGAGAACCATCAATTAAAATGCTCCTTCAGCATCCTACGGACACCTACCGGTATGTCCGTACCAGCGACCTATTCCGGAGGGGCCGGCAGAGGCGGAGGATGTGAGAGATCTGTGGAATTACACGTAATTACACGTGCGCCGAAGGTAGCCGAAGGTTTTGGCCTAAAAAGTGGCTCCTAATTCTCGGTGGCATCGGTGCACCACCTCAGTAATCAAATCGGTACTCGCACACTAGCGCTACGCTCTCGGGGGTGACCATTTTTGGACCGACTTCTACTCCTCCAACTGTCCACCAACGCATGGCCTGGGATCGTACTGAACTACTACTACCACTACTACTAGGCACATTGCGACTCCCCCCATTGTGATCGCGATCGCGTGCGCTAGTGCGATGCTTTTTTTTTTGCTTAATGAAGTGAATCTAATGGGCGCGCGGCCATTGGCATCGTAAGGCGTAAAGGGAGATGCACTCACTCCCTGCTGGAACACAGGGCGTCATTTAGTGGCGCGAGCTAATAAAGCAACAAATCATTTATCGTGCTCAACGATCGCTGGAATCGGTCCCGCGCGTTCGCGATCAATCGAGTGTCCGGAGACACCATGACGACAGCAAACGCATACCAGTACATAGTACACCCTAGCACACTGGTGCACAACAAAGTGCATTCGATGCACTTTTCGATTGAGAGATGCACTCGGGCGGCCTTATTGCCTTCTATAGCTTGGCCGACGGTGCCGGTGGATGGAGGGGATGCTGTAAACACAGGCGTGTTATGGAGTGGAGACCGGATCGCACAGCTCAGCACTGCAACCACTGCTGCGATATGCGCGGTTCTCATGAATTGAAACAAATAAAAGTCAGTCATCAGGCATCTTCGGTCGCGTTCGGTTCTCGCTTCTCCGCTTGCCAGGGAGAGTCCGCGCAGTGTCGTTCGTCTCTCGAACTCGTCTTCCCCCCGGGAGGAAGTGTATAGGGTCAGAGGGAACGAACTGTGGGTGAACGGGGTGGGTGAAGCTTCAATTAATTTCAATAATAACCCTCTTTCATGCGCCCGTTGTCTTTCTTTTTTTCTTCTTTCATCCCTTTTTCTCGGCGTACAGATTCCGCGGGTATCTTGCAGAAGTGGAGCAAGCTGCGCCGCCGCTGCGCATCGTTCAAGTCAGTCTCCGGTCCGGCATCGCTCGATTCGGACACCAACTTCATCTTGGGCGAGCAACCGCCAGGCCACTATCAGATCATCAGTACGGCCAACGGGTCCCCGATACCGCCCCAGCATTACCACCATCACCACCATCACCTACAGCAGAAGCAGCAGCAGCAGCAACAGCCACAACTTGGTGGTCATCATCCCTCGAAGCTGCATCATCTGCAGCAGCAACAGCAGCAGCAGCCGCATCATCTGCTACACCACGGGCACCATCAGCATCTGCAGATTCACGCTACGCCACGGCCACACCCAGCGCACCACCTACACCACCACCAGCACCATCATCATCCTTCGCATCATCTTCATCCTCATCATCTTCACCATTTGCATCATCTGCACCAGGGAGCGGCGAACCTGCATCGCCATCCGCTAATCGACTATCCGCTACCGGTCACCACTAGCGGTCTCGGAAGGCGGGTCGGCAGTGGCAACCGCGGCAACTGGGAACTACGCCACTCGACCTCGTCTTCCACATCGGCATCGTCTTCCTCGACTATTGGGCCACCACCACCACCACCAGCACCAACGGACGCCTGCGACGACGACGACGACGTCGAGGAAGAGGAGGAAGCGGCTACCGCCGACTACTGGCAGCACCATCCGTTGGCCGAACCGTGCGATGTTAAACTGTGGCGCCTAGGGGCACACCAAACGTACGCCCATCGGATACACGTGAATCCGGTCCAGCGGCGCAGCGCACACA
>NC_064878.1:10640000-10647500 GCF_943734665.1 Anopheles aquasalis | reverse complement strand
GTTAATCAAAAATGGTAAAGAGCGATCGTAAAGATGCTTGCTTTAGCTTCACATCCCATTCACACGGTGGACAGCTATGGCACAGACAGACCGGACAGTAAGCGGATTGGCATTCTGATTAGATCATCGGCAGAATCAGGTGCGTCGTATGTGGTCGCCGTTGTTGTTAACGGGGTGGTTTTTATCAGATAATCTGCCAGCCACCGTTGACCGCTACCGCAAAAAACCGGTACGGGGAGGGGGGGGGGGGGGGGCTGGATGAACAGAATGCTTTCCAGCTTCCGGCAACTGCTCGTTAAACCACCGGATATGCTGGGGCCTATCCGGACCATCGAGTTTGGGTACAAATTTGGAGTCCCATCGCGCGCGCGCGCGTAACATTAACCCACCGGGGGCCCCTAATTGATACGCGTTTTCGAGACGATTTTCTCCCCATTTAGCATCTCGAATCCAGAAGACTGGAGCCATTTGTCAGATCGAGCCCACCCCCGGGCACCGGTCAGGATCCAAAGCACTCGAACACTCCGTTTAGCGCGGTCATTTCGAATGCATAATTTCCCGTTTGTCCCTCTGCGGGAATTAATTGCCGGAGAGGATCGCTTTCATCGGCACGAAAGGCCCTCTCTCTCTCTCTCTCTCTGTCTCTCTCTCTCTCTCTCGGGGCATGACCGGTACATGGTTAGGCTTTCAACAAGATCCAGAAGTCCGAATGCGATATCCGACCCTGACCGGAAAACCTGACGCGACCATTCCTCTGGTTCCGTTCCGGGCGTTCCACGGAACCGGTCTACCTACTTGGGCGACAAGCATGCACCCTGCTGCTGCTGCTGCTGCCGCTGCTGGCGTCTTATGCGTACAATTCATTAAAATAAAAGGGTCCCACCAGGAAGTTAGAGAGCAGAACCACACGTACAACCAAGGCGCATGCACGCATCAGCGCGGGGTGAGATCTGGACGATCCTCACTTTCTCATCTCATCTCGCACCGTAACGTATGCTGGTGCCGCGCCAGTATTTTACATAAATTGGATCCTCTTTCGTTACTACACCGGAGCCATCGATTCGATAAATAATATAAACACATCATTCCGAATCCGTTCACAACGAGCCATCGTGGCGAGCGAGAGAGAGAGAGAGAGTGAGAAGGAGACAGACAGTTAGTTAATAATAAAGTTATGCTCTTGGAGGCCCCATCCTTCCGGTGCGTTTCAGCGTACCTCCGAAAACTCCGCAGCACAAGCCTGGGAACTGTCGGTTGAAATTGATATTTCATGTTCGGCCACAGCACCACCAGCAGCAGCAGCAGCGAGATGAGATGAAATGCGACCACGCGGTATGTGTATTCCGTTATGCTGGCTGGCTGAGCCGCGCCGGGCCTGGCCGAAGAGATGCACTTTCCGTGGCTCGGTACCATCCATCCTGCCAATTCGGTTTGGAGCACCGAATTGGCGCGCGAAAATTGGAACGTTACGCCAGTGAAAATGCGGCAAACGCGTGCATCCGTCCGTCCGTCCGTCCGTCCGTCCGTTCGTCCGGCACACGATGCGCATGATGTTTTAATTATCTTCTGCAGCAACCGGTTGCGCTCATCCGTATCCGGTCCAGTCACCGTGCGGTGCGAAATTCGTTTTGCAAGCATCCGATCGTTTGGAAAGGAGGCAATACATATAAATATATCTGGGCCGGTTTTTTGGTAAAAGAGGTTGCATCTGGCATGTAATTGACAGATGAGGCAAGTTTGTGGCGGATAATCTAAATGAGATAATCAAACGATTGAATGCAGGAACATGCTCGAACACATGTTCTGGATTAATCCATTTTCTAAACGTTATTAAAAGATATTCTGCAAGAAATGCGCCAGAATCGCGTTAACCTTGAGGATCAAACAACTCTTTCAAGAGTGTTTTTTTTTCTTCTCTTTACTAAATCCCGATACCGGTAGCGACTAAATCCCCCACGGGGGGCAGTGCCGTACATCAATTTCGGAAGATTAGATTGAGCATTATTTATGCCACACTTTTAATGCGGCTTTCAATCAAACCTGAAGTACGATCTTGATCATCCTCTTCAACCCGACGAAATTCATCTGTAATCCATTAACGAAGAAGAAGAAGAGATCGAACACTGAGCGAAAACCCTGAACGGAACATAAAGAAGCAAACCACCGTCATGATGCTGGCCCCCAAAAGCCACCCTAGCCAATCATGGGACTCAAGTGATAGTCCGCGAATAATGTGCGCCTGTCAAAGCGCCGAATCTACGATCGCTTCGGAGCCGGGCAGAACACGTATGACGGTGATCCATCCGGTTCTTTACGGCCGGACCTCGGACAACGAAGGAATCCCCGGCCCCAGGAAGTGAAGTGATACACGCAACCAATGCGCAGCAAATGGCGAAACGGACTCCGCATCGGGGCTCGCCGGTATTCACCGAGTCACGATCAGCTTCATTCTTGCTGCTGCTTCTTCTGTTTCTCCTTACACCGCTTCACGCTTATGCTCGTCGTCGTCATCGTTGGCTATTTTTATGCTCCCACCGCATGGACGACCTTGAGGCCACCAGGCCAAGAACCATTGCCATCGGGGCGCGTTTGGCAGACGGCGACGAGTAATGAGCAAAAACAACTCGAAAAGCAATCCGTTGTTGGCACATATGTGGCCCGAACCATCCATCCCGGGGCACCAATTGTCCCGGGATAAGTGGTGCTGAAAGCAAAACCACACACCAGCACATCATCGGGCATCACCAGCGCCAAACAAAGGCCCAAGTCCCAAGATGGGCCAGCTTTTTCTGCCACATCTCAGTCGACTCATCGCCATCGACGATCCGGGTGATTCCAAGCCGCAACCGGGAAGCAATCACGGCGAAGCGGCGCAGATTCTGGAGGTTGGCCTGACGATGGGTCCGGCCCAGATTACTCCATATATGAGGGAGGCCGGCTCCGATTCTTGTGCGATCCATGAATGAGGGAACTCCTTGTTTGTCGCCGAGATCGACCGGCTGCTGGCCGGTGGGTTCGATCCACATTGTTGCCCAACAACGTGGGCCTCCGCTCCGGCCTGGCTAGAAGCAGAGGGGAGGCGATTCCTCGACAACGTACAATCCGTTTTGTCACGCCTGTTGATGATTATGGTGATGATGGTGATGGTGTTCACCAGCGTCGACGAACGGAGGCGGACATCTCCTCGTTCGCATTCGATTCACATTTTTAATGTGGCCGACATTAAACGGAATGTGCCGCCAAGGCAGAAAGCCGCGCTTGTTCTCTCAATAGCCGCGCACACATACGTTGTAGGTAATGCCTACAACACACATGCAACCCCGCAGCTTATACATTACACGCAAATAGACGACGGTATCGGTGGCCTTTGGATACTGTTGAGACCCTTACACGAGCTGCTACCGCTACGATCATCTCGATCTCGATCAAAGACGCTTCGATACACTCGTCTGACGTTCTTTTGGTTTAATCGATTAATGGGAGTGTAGTGTAGGAGCAGGAAGCATCAAATAGATCGTCCACACGGTGTACGATGTTAGCAAACAGTTCCGCAAGGTTAATCAAACCAATAATGAGGTAC
Organism: Anopheles aquasalis; assembly: GCF_943734665.1. NCBI lineage: Eukaryota > Metazoa > Arthropoda > Insecta > Diptera > Culicidae > Anopheles > Anopheles aquasalis. The sequence continues at coordinate 10,643,920 of NC_064878.1, read as the reverse complement.
TGTGCTCGAGGAGAGGATCTCCATTAAAAAAAATATGGTTAATCAGTTCCATAATGAGTGTTAGCATAATGGAAAAAAACGACAGTAGAAACACTGGACCTTGCTTGTTAATATCCGGTCGCTACCGTTTTTTAAGTGTCTAAGAATCATTTGACAGGCCACTAGGCCTATCTCTTTCTCTCTCTTCACAAAACTGAACAAGGATCTAGAACCACAAGCACGATAGCATCTGTTTAGTGGAGCTGCTGTCCATTTTGTAGCATAGTGTCGAAAGATCGCTTCTTCGAAGGATCAAGCATGGATCGATGTGGCTTCACAATACACCCTAAAATATCGATCCTCGTTTCGAATCATCTGCCCCAATAACTAACTTCCTGCGGCATGCAGTCATCAAAACCGGAAAGAGGACCAACCCCATCGATTCGTACATCAAACATCGAAACGCAGCTGCAAACCGTATGAACTGCGGACACTCAACGCACCTCTTTCCCATGCGCCCTCAACTGATCACCGACAACGCGTGTCCGTGCGTCCACGTGGCAGCTTGCCAGCTAGAAAAACAAATAACGGACAGAACACTTTAGACAACACGATTCGATGTCTCATCCTGCACCGTCGCCATCTGCGACGGATGGTCACCGGATCCGGTATGGTGCGGGAACCGCCGAACGTTAGACCATTGGATGACCAAGAGACGTCGACACCATTAGACGCGTGGAGTATCGTGCGTGTTCGCCGGGGGTTTATAGAGCTGTCAGGCCGTGCCGTGTTGGTGTCGCTCATCCATCCGTGTGTCAAGATGTCACATCTGCACTACTACCACGCCCGTCCATGGCTTCATTATCCCAGCGCTCTCGTGCTCTCGATGCTGGTTTGGCGATCTAGTATCCAAGCCCGGCATCCGGCGGCAAACGTGTTGCAAACGCATAGCATTATGGTATCACGTGGGCCGTAGATTACACTGGCCGGTCGATCGATCGGTTGATCAGTCGAACAAACATAAAATCGCGTGACATGCGGCGGCCCCCTAGCGAGTGTTCCGATGCGTTGCCACGGGTCTCTCACGCAATCGCCACAATGAGTGGGCTTTAACACTCGATCCCCCCGGGTAAGTTTGGAGGAGGAGCTCCGGAGGAGCTGGAGCGATTGATTTGTAATTATGCTGCTTGCACCCCCTTGGGCCCTTCGCTGTTGACTGACTTCAAAGTGACCGAGGCCGAGCGAGGCGGACAATTACCGGTTCGTTGCGTATGGCCCTCACAGTGACGAACCCCACGCACAAGGCACGCGAGACCTCGGTCCCATGTGGCGCTTTAGATTATCCGATTTTTCTCCCTTTTTTGTCAAACAAAATGAACATTGCATTACACCACGGCACTAATCGGGAAGAAGGGGATCATTACAAATTAATTAACAGTTGATGCCGCGTGCCGCGTCATTGGCTGGGGAGAGGCAACTGGACTACAACAGTTTTACGATGTGCCTTTAGTACCGGTGGAGAGTTAAGTGCAGCTAGCGGCTCACATGAAGTGATAAATTCTTATTGCTGCTAAGTACCGCCCGATCTGCTCTTCTTGCGGTGTGTCACCCAGTTTTTTTTGGGGGGGGGGGGATTTTTATTTGGAAAACGGGAAAACCAAATTGTTCAGCCCAAAAACCTTGGCCACCTTGGTTTGCCAGGAAAAAGCCCGGAGATTGAACGATCCACTGGCGATGGCATTTTTGCGTGCTTGGGCGCGCGCGTCCACCCGCACGCACACAAGCCTATTCGTATCGCGCCTGCCGTTTTATGTGGCCATTGTTTTACGCCGAGGTGGCCGCCACCACATCCGAAATACTTATCACGGAAGATGGAGGAAGAGCCGCACACTGTCTGCTCGGGGAAAAAATGGCACCATTTAATGGGTTGCGTTCGTTCCGGTCCGGCGAGAGGCGGTGATCTTGAACCCTTTTTTTTTTAGTTTTTGCTGCTTGTGCCTTGCTCGAGCATAAGTACTTCTGGATGGTTTTATGGCTGCGTCAACGGGAGTCTTCCCTTTTCTTTTCTGCTATCCCTGCTTTGCCTTGCCTCGTAGATCGTAGATTGACGGTGGATTGACTCGTTTCACAAGTCTATTTGCTCCGGTCTAGCGATGCGAATCGCTACACTGGGTGCCACGGCAGCCACGAAGAAGTACGAATTATTTAGACCGAACCGTAATCGGTCTACGGCGTCGGTCACTACTTCCTCGCTTGGCTTGACCTACATTCGTCAAAGAATTTTTGAAGAAAAAGCCAGCTGATCCGGCAATTAGTACTGCTTTAATCACATTCGATAAGAAGTTGTTGGCGTTCAAATCTTACTGGGATTCCGAAACCAACCACCACACCTAAGGTTATAAAAGAAATCTTCACCATCTCTCTGTCTCTAAAGTTACTGTTCTGCATGATTGATCATCCCTCGTTTAGCTGTGACGCACACTTGACTTCAAGTAAAAAGAAGAAGACATTTCAATTCGAAAGATGAACCTAAAGCCTACCCCTGAATCGACGCTCCCTAAATCACTTCATTACCAGCGCGCCAAACCTCGAAAGACAAAGATTAATCGCATCCTCAGTCCCGCTGCCGATCATGAATTTAGAAAACGAGATAGATGGCTGCCAATCAAAAGAAGCGGCCACTGATCGTCAGATCGATGCGGGAACCACAACGCCGTACGGCCGGCCTACAAATCGATGCGCCTAATGTGTGTCAATATTAACACCCTTCCTGGACACAAGCCGCTGTGAAGCATAAATTTGAGGACCGGGGACCGTCGCCTCGGTCACAAATCATCTTGAAACAAGCCTCTCTCTCTCGCTCTCTGTCAAGGTTGGTCGTCGAACATTGGTTTAGCATATGTCGTGTTATCAGCGTCCTCTCATCGGATGTGGGTTTTACAAATTGATCCTACTCCTACACAGATACGCACCGTGGTCGAGGTGCCGTGTGACGATGCTGGTGTGCAATGGCAGCAGCATTGGCATTGCCGCTGACCTTATCTCGCAGGTGATTCAACAAAAACCCTTTCTACCGAAGCGTTGGTCTGTGGACCAGCGTGGCTATTCGTAACCTTTCCACATCATCCTGCCTTGCGTTGTTGCCCACGTTCCATTGACCGGTTCGGTGCTGTTTGCTGACCTAATCATCGATCGCCCGGGGATTCTTGCAGCCGTCACAACAACGCGCCGTCACTCAGTCAAAATTCCACGTGCCGTCGTACTGCCGACACCCACGAGGTCCGGTTGAATTTGTTTAGGGCCATTCGGACCCGATCCGGCCCGGTGCAACGTGAAGCGGGTGCGAATACAACAAGATGAAGTCGGCAAACATTGAATGCCATGTTTTGATTGGGATTTCTAATCCACTTCCAGTCTCTGCAATAGCATGGCCACGGTCTACTGATGCTGCAGTAACGAGCCACGGCACAAGTGATCCACAATGCTCCTCTCAGTACGGTGTAAAAAGTCAAGTGTTTACTCTCACTCTGCACTCTGCCCAGAACGGGACCATACATTAAACATCCAGCTTTGGTGCGTGCCCCGGGATGTGGATGGACACGCGTACATTGGCCATTTACTGCCGTTAGCGAACGTTGGCCTTCCCTCGGCCGCCTGGGCAGACGTGCTCGGAAGCTCGTAATTAATAGAAGCGGCAATAGGAGGGTTCATTGTTCGCACACTCATCTGCTGCAGCTTGAAGCTGAGCATTGCGGGGTGGCCGACTCCCACATTTTTGCAAATCGTTCTATTCTTTTCCGGAAGCCGCGTTCCTTATCGGGAATGACAGCGAACAATCCGTTACGATTGCGTCGATATGGCAAAGGTGTGGCCCGCGGAGTCGGACAATTTGAAGTTCCGTTACCGAATTTAATTTTGCCGCGCACGAAGCCCCAGCTCCG
>NC_064878.1:10612500-10627500 GCF_943734665.1 Anopheles aquasalis | reverse complement strand
TCCGGGAAACAGCATTTCATTAAATCAAGTGTGTTGCCACAACAACCAGTGCAGTGAATTTTCCGGTCAATAAAGTGAAAGGTTTTCTCATTTTTCATCAGCAAGTGCCACAGTGCAGGTGTCCAGTTGCGGGTGAAATTCAACCCGTGGAGTGCTGAGATTGCCATCAGATTCGGCAAGTGTTTTCCATTGAAATAAAGAAAAGAAAAGTTAACCACAAAAAGGAAGAGTGCATCCCGTGCGAAAGAGCATCAGCGAGATCGACGCGGCCGAACAGCATTCAACAGCCTACGCCCCTCCCCCCGCTGCAGCTGCTGGCCAGTGCACAGAATGAGCTGGCAAGGGCTGACTGCCGAGCAAATTGGCATAAATGCATAATGCGACATAGTAGGGCTTCTCTTCCTGCTGAATCCAACGCAAGCGAGCGACGACTACGACGACGACGAGGAAGCAAATGCAAGAGTCTGGTGGCGGCAACCGGTTCTGTGTGTGCGCTCTAAATATCCTGCCCACTGTGTGGCCACCCGCCCGGGGCGGTCGGTGCTTGTGCGAAGGCAAAAGAAAGGGTGAAAGAGGGTGGCCTCAATTGGATGCTGGAAACTGGAATCACTACTGCTGTCCTCTGAGAGTGTAGTAGTAGTCGTTAGTACTACGCTAATCGCGTGTGAGCGAGATTGTGTGTTTGCCCGAGACACACCCGCACCCCCAAGGGTTCCCTTCCTCTCCCAACCCAACTCTGGGCAGCGGCAGATTAGCGGTTTTAGCCAGACCAGCCAGGCGCTGAAGATGAAGGTCGTCGCTGAAAATGGACGCGAGATCCCAGGAGGCCAGCAGCCACTTCCTGTCCGCATGAACCTCCCGCATCGTTCGGTGCAGCTTGCCAATCGTCGGGGCGGGAATTGAAAGAGAAACCCCCACCATTCCGGAGGCAAGATATCCGGCACACAAGACACGGTGGTAAGTTGTGATTGATTCAAATTCCGTAGGGCGTGAGCAAAGCTAGTAATAGTAGAAGGGCACGGGACCGGATTTATGCCCCCCGAGCCTGCCTCACTGGCCAATCAATGCCGGCAGGCATTAGGATCAGATCGTGCAGGCCAGGAGGCACTCAAACATATGAAGCACAGCGTATGGTGCATCGCATACTACACAATTCGCCTTCTGTTTTATTTCCTCAAATTCCTCGTCCCACCAGACAGGTTGCGAATGGTTTGCATTCTTGGACGTATTAAAAGTGGTTTGTCACAAAGTAAACTGGCAACTGGCATTCTTTCATCCACATTCATTCCTCCATAGGAGGAACTTTCAGCTTAGTGCAAAAAAAAAAACGTTTGCTCGGTTGTCGTAGAAACGTTAGTGCCGGTAGACGCGACCAAATGGGCCAACATGCGGAAGGGGTGTCTCAAGTAATTGCTAGTTTCACGGTGTCACGCGACTAGAAGCCCGGGGTTGATGAAAGCGGACGACATGGTAGGATCGTGGAACGATTTATCTAGATCCGCCATTAATCGCTGCTCAACATCATTGTGGCGAATGAGAGTAGTATGAGAGTAATTCGTCCGTTGAAAAATGATTGTGATGGTCTATTTCTGAACCAGATTTATAGCTTTCCAATCGCTATTGCTTCGCCCACGGCGAGTGCTTTAAGTTCAAGGGCCATCTGGCTCATGAAAAAGATTTTATGCGCTTAAAACCATCATTATAAATTTAAGGAATACCACACTCGGGTGTTGAGTACGCTCGAAGCGATCTGAATCATAAAATACTGTTCCAAAACATTTGTTTTATAAATGGTACATTTGCCTGTCTACACCAGCACGGCATAAAAGCCCGTTCTACATGCATTTGCGATCGATCAACGGCACATTCCATGCCGCGGACAGTGGCGCTGTTGCAGTTGACGGGAACGGAAATGAAAACAATCTGAATTGAGTGAACGAAGTACGAAGCAGAACAGCATCCGTTCGCTGCAGTACGCCATCGGATCCAAGTTCACATTTTGCAACGATGAATGAAGGTTTTCGCAAGCGCTGGCAGCATCCCCTGTCATCGTATCAAGCGTGGATGGAAGATCTCTGTTTTCATTTCGTACCGGTTCGGGTTCCATAATCAACCGCCGGCCCGCGAACTCGGTCTCAAAGCGGGTGATTTTGAGGGGACAAGATAAAGGAAGACACTTATCACTTATTATCCGCAACATCCACACACTCGTGGCGGTTGTGATGGATAGGAACAGAAACGTGTCTCACTGGCACTAGTGTGGCGCAAAACGGGCCCCCAAGGCGTCCGTGTGTATTTATTTGCCACCCCGCCGCTCTGTGATGTTCTTAATGATCTCCCGTGTCCGGCGTGCAATGACTGGAAAATTGGTCCAGCAAAAAGGTGCGGCTGTAATCGTCTACGAAATGGCACCAGCCAGCCGTACAGGTGGAATGGTGGACGACCAAATTAGGGCCAGGAGAATTATCCTCCCTACGGAGTGCATCCGTTCCGTTCCGTGTAATAACTGCTTTGAAATCGTGCTTGTGCAGCACGATTGTGTGATTTAGTATACTCATTTAGTTTATTGCATTGTCTACATTATTCTAATACTTTGACAAAACTTAAGTAACTTTATCTGCATTAGAACTTTTTTCCTTAAAATAATCTGCTCTTTTTGTGCAACGAAAACTCTGGTAACATCCCTGTAAGATTTAGAAACCGCATAAAATACTACCCCCTTTCCTCTGCGTCTGACATTGTCTGCTTCCGCTCTAGTTTATCATTCAATCCGTTGTTCTAACAATACCGGCCCGTTGTTCAAGGTCCACCGTAACCTTCTCTAATGCCACACTCGAGGTATCCGCCAGCGAGCTGGCGGCAAACGATATTTCACTCGTAAACCATGATGCACTAATGAATGCAAAAGAGGCCATTCCGCCAGCCACGACTCTAGACCATCACCATAGCACCGAGCACCGGCTTATGCTGCGAGCGCGCGTCAAGTGGTCGCCAACGCCACAGCATTGTGCGGCACAAGTTTGCAATCCGCATCCATACGAACCCTCCGGACGCGCGTGAGTACGATGTGCGATGGGCCTTAAAATAGTATCACTGGTGGTCCGTTCGTCCGTCCGTCCGGTTGATGACTTTAAAATGGACGTTTCCTGCTTCATTTCGCGCCGTACGCGGATTGCCATCGAGACGGTCAAAGATGGCGAGAAAAGATGTCCGAGAATGGGCAGACCTTATGTTTTATAGACGATCCACCACTGGCGAACGTTCTCTCTTGCTCGGGAACGCGGCTGATAAGGGCACCACGTTTGCTCGTGGCCGATAAGACAAGGGATGATGTTGTTACAATGTGGATGCTCTTGGTACTTTGTTCCCAATCAAATCGGCTGCACTCTGCTCTCTGCTGTGTGCAGTTTTTTCTCTGCGGAGCTTTATAAATATGCATCCAACTTCTTCTTTCGCCCCGCATAAATCCATCAGGTGTGTAAGGTCGTTACGGTCGGTTCGGAAGCGGAGAAACGGAGATGTTGAACGAAATCTCTTCTCGTCCATTGCAATCACTGGAAATGTAGGTTACCGTGGCCGGTGTTTTGTGCTTCGAACGTCGCAGCGGAGAAAGGAAGCAACTCCGACTTCACCCCCACCCCATTAGGGGTGCAGTTATGTTGGGTGTGGTGTTTGGCGAAAGATGATTCACTTTCAATCGAAAACAAAATGCTCATACTTTTACTATCAGCCGGTGTGTAATGGGGAATGAACAACCTATTCGCCGTGAGATGGGAACTTTCGGAATTGAATGGAACCACCGGTGCCAGATTGGTGGAGTGCCATGGCCATGAGCAGAGTGAGGTGGTATGGTATTCACTTGGAAAAGAAAAACCAGAGTAATTGGTTTGGGAGAGACCATAAGTTGGCAAAGAGTGCAACAGTAGGGCGATCACCGTGCTCAATTTATGTGTAAAATTTTCTTTTCTTTTGTGTTTTCATATGATTTCAGTTTAATCCGTTTTACAAAGTATATTAGGATCATTACGAAAACTTAATGTAGCAAGTCTGTTAGTATTTTAGGACAACCATATCTTATGAATGCTACCATTCGCAGTGTATTTTTAACAGAAAAATTTAAGAGATTTGTAAGAACTAATTGCAGATGTAATGTTCTGTGTTTTGAAATTTGTTTGAAGGGATTGGGATTTGTTGTGCTGGAACAGGAAACATTCCGCAGCGATGCGATCATGATCTAGGTGAACGGTTAAATCGTGAGCTCATACAGTTATGGCTGAACTAAGAATCTAAGAAGGGGAAATGAAAGGTCGCTAGCAAAGGTTCTGATACAGTACAAAGGCCTGCACAGGCAATGCAGTCAGTCAGACCAACACTGCACTCTACAACGGTGCAGGGACGAAGAATCAGGCCAAAATGAAGTTTAGAATTTCTTGGTGTCATTTCGTGTATTACAATTTAATGTTGTTATACAATAAGGATAGTACAGCTAAAAGGATTACCACTGAATCGAATAATAAGGACAACATAAATGATTTTTATTGAATACTATCAGCTCTGTTTTTTCTTCTTTTCGTGCTAATACAGTTCTAGTAACTTCCTTTCTTCAAAACTACACCAAATTAAAAATCTATCCTTGTTTGCTCCATTTGTTTTTGCAAAAAAAAACCCTTGTGGTACCAGCTTGATCATTAATCTCACTACACCGACCGGAAAACAGGACACGCGAAAAAAGTGGCCAATCTTTCAACACCTCGATGCGGCCGAAATGTCAATCGGCAGATTCCGGCCCCGAAGGCGCCCCCATTACCGAGGGATGATTTGTCACAACAAATGGCAAAAGCCCGGTACTGCGGTACCCCAATATTGTCGGCACTTTGCCACGGAAACGGACGCGCGGTCGACCTCGAACCCTATAAACATTTCATCGAGCCGTCTACCGTCGAGATAAATTCGATCTGCTGCAAAACCGGTACCGTGTCGTTTCTTAGTGATCACGTTGCCAACCGCTCGTTAGCAACGCCACAGTTGATGTTGATGGACCACATGGGAACCGGGTGCTATGGTTGCTTGTTAGAGCTTTTGTTTCGCAAACATAGAAATGTAGAGAGTGACAGAAGAAAAAGAGAAACATATTTTTAGGAAGAAATAGTCCCCAACTGAGAATCGGAAGATCGAGCACCGAAAGGGCGACAAAAATATGTGCCAATCGCTCAATGTGCGCTCCTCCCCTGCCAGCGGGAACGGCGGTGACAATTTATAGTAACGGCGAGAAGGGAGACAATGGTATACGGTTTTGCCGTAGAGTGTGTTCCCCAAAAAGGTCGCCCTCTTTTGCAATTAATGTGCGAAAAATAGATGTACGATTTGTGTGCGAACGGTAGCTATCGCTAAGGGACCGTGGGATCCTCTAGGTGTCGTGAAGAATCATCGCCCATCGGGAGATATTTTGAGAATTAATTAGTGTACGGTGGCGCTTCTATTTAAAATGGGAGATGGTGAATCTTCTATTGAGTCACCAGGGTGTGGCATCGCTTAGTGCAAGTTGTTGTTTGTAAGTAATCGCAGTAAACTATTAACTCAAATCGTTAGCCACAAATGGCCGCCTATCTAGTACTCCACGTTGTGCCTACTAGACTCTACACTGTTCTCGATTCATATTTAAATTTTAAAAACATTTCGCCAACACCTGCTCCTCACTGCTAATTATTTGATACGGTTAAATCATATTGTCGCACGTACGCGATAAAAAATGTTCAACCGTTACGTGCAGGATGTGGTTTTTGCGATAAAAGCTACTTCACTAATTGGTGTAATCATATTTTGACCGAAAGATCAGCTCTGTCGTCATCGGATGGATCCACGGAGGGATTAGCCGAGGTCGTCCCGCCATTGCGTGGACAACCGTCGTCGATGTGGTGGTGGCCTAGAAAGTGCTAATAGTACCCGCTCAGATAACTAATTAGCAAATATACACCACGGTTACAGATGGAAGATAACCTGCTAGTGGCCATCCATTTCACCGGCTTGGTCCCCGGGTACTTCCCATTTCCGTGGTGCTACTGATTCATCCTCTTCTGTCGAAACCTCACCCCAGCGCTCTGTAGAAGGTCTCGGCCCTCCCGGGGGGACGAGGTGGTCTTGCTTTTTTAGCCAATTTATGACACACCACTGGCGTGGCGTGGTGGCCCCCCGGGGGGTGAAAGTTTGGCGTGGAAATGTATGGGGACCAGCTGCCGGCAGGGTGTGTACCGTTGCGCGTATAGTGGAGACACTGCTCTCTTACCCGATGATTTTCCCAGCTGGTTGTCGTTTTGAAATCAACTTTTTTTACCCTTTCATCCGGTTTACAAATTTTGTATAAATACCGAATGCGGTTTAGGTGACGAATGATTTCGTTTGTATTTTTCTGTTTTTGAGGAACAGAAATACTCACTCGAACGTTGTACTTTCGACAGAGGTTGCTGTGATGTGCTTGCTACGGAAAGAGGTTGCTCCTTGGATTAATCATATTTGAAATTGAACGTTTACCAGCATTTCCAACAACTTTCTACTATTTGCATGAGTTCCCATCGTGCCTAGGCCAGTTTGAAGGTTCCTTTGTGAATCAAATCTACTTTCAAATTTGATTTCAATTATCAATAGCTCGCGCGAGTGTGCACTTGATGAAATCGACTCGACCTCTAGCCTGTGTACACGTAATCTCGGCCACAAGATAGTATAAAATACCACAGTGCGAACAAAAAAAACCCTTCTTAGGAACAAGCCAACACTTTGGCAGCCAACATCGAAGCTAAACTCGACCGGCAGGACGGACGGACGGACCGCGGTGCTTTTCTGGTCAACGACATGATGGCACGCCGACAATTCACTTTCGCTCTTGTGGTGCCGGCGCGATGGATGGTGCGTCCCGAGCCGTGTGCGCAATTTGGCTGTCTTGCCTTGCCTTTTTTGCCTGCTGCCTCGTTTGGCTCGCGGGCATTATCTCGCTTGTCGATGCGTGGCGTTGCGATGGGGTTGGCGCTTGCTGCTGCCTCGGTTCGGTGCGAATGAGTTTACTAATCTCTGCCCCACCCGGGGTCCCGGCTAGCAACGGTTTCTATGGTCGAACGATTTTAGCGGCTTCACACGGCCGCCACTCGCGCCAGGACCGACCGACCGACGGGATCCCCATTTCACCGACGCCATTGACGCCATCTCGTGTTGCACAATGTGCAACCGATCAACACCGTTGTTGCTTGCGTTTGTTCACATTTTCGTAGTTTCTTCTTTCATTTTTTTGTTTTGCTATTTAGGCCGGGTTCCGATCATTTCATCGACGCGCTTGGTCGCCTGGCGGGCGTTCAGTGGGGCTGAATTATATATAATTTTACTGTCTTCCGCTAATGCCATACTTCCGGACTTCCGTTCCGGGTGGTTTTTTTTTGTTCGTGTGCGTGACGTGCGGTCGAGAGGAGTCGATGGCTCGTTAATCGAGGAAACTAAAATGTAAGCACAACAACGGTACCAGGTGTTGTAAATGGTTAGATAACGACTAACATTACCAGCTGAGATCGTACTTGTAATTACTCTTTGGCAACCGATTTCGACAGCTCGAGCATCGCATTGACTTTATCCTCCATCGACATGGACATTATCTGGTTCCATGTTGCAGTTGTCGTACAGTACGATCCGATAGAACCAGGATTGACAGCGTGGTACATAACCAAACCGCTAAACAGTTGTCAACACAACAAACAGGTCGCTGTTCAATGTAATCAAGCGGCTTTCGTCGTTACCACTTGTTCAGGTTGACGGTCACGCTTGTTTGCGTTATCTAGCTGATCAATTGACTCGTTTGTATGTCTTTCTTGCGAGTTCTATGCTCGATATTTAGACCAGAGCATGAATGAACAGCCACAATTGTTGATTTCGAAGTCATATTTAAATATTATTATCAAAAAGAGCTCCCTTAGCATTTCTTATAACATGAATTAATCAAATTATATTATTTTTTTATTTAATTGAAGTAACAACCACGAGAACCTTATAAAAATATCAATATCTTCAATCAAACTCGTTAAAACTCTCGAAAAGAATCCAAAACATGTACCACATTGACGTACTGATCCTGATTATTACTTCCAAATGTTGTGCAACGCACTCCACTCCCGACTTACACAACAAACCCTGGCAAATGTAAACGATCAATGTTCAAGTATTAAGCGATCACGCGATTGATAGCCATGCGTTAATACTGATGCTCATCATCGGTGCCGTTAATGCGATACACTTCGACTCACGAGCGCGTCTGGTTGGAGGTAAGTGACTCTATCTGCCTCCAAACAAGATGCTGCAGCTCGGAACAAATAAACTTACGAATCGATCTGTGTAAACTTAACCGGACCTCTTCCGTTCAATCCACGCCCGTACCGCACCATTGCTGCCTTGTTTACTATCAGTTTTTTTTGTGATAAATAAACAAGGAATATCAGTGATGATCGGCACTGTCTGTCAGAGAGAGAGAGAGAGAGAGAGAGAGAGAGAGTGTGTCCAAGAACAGCGGAAGCAAGCTTGATCGTGGATCATCGCCTGCACTGCAATCAGGCAAATGTATCGCCAAGACAACGACTTCGAGTGCTGCTAGGTTGGGGTGTCGTGTGTACCACTAATTGCGCTCACTAGATTGGAGAGGAGTGTCCAGCAAAATGGGGCGCCCGCTCCACGTGCAACGAACGACACGAATTTCATGTGGTTTTTCCTCAACCCGCTCGACTCGGTTCGTCTCGTCGTCCAATCCCCGGCACACATGTTTGTTGATTCTGCTGTTCTCCGCTTGTTCCTCTCTATCGCGGTTTTGTTTTTTTTTTTGTTTTTTTTCCCGGTTTTGCCGAGGCCAACCTTTTACGACACATGTTGTGTGTTACCGTTCGGTGTGGCCACGACGCCGTTGTGGTGTGGCCCCTGCATCGGATTGCAAAGCGCTGCGTACATCACAACAAGACACGGCGGAGGATGGATGAAGCGAGGGGTTGTAAATGAAAACTTTCGCAATTTCCCAGCGGAGCACGTTTGTTGAAACGGCTAGTTTTTTTTTTGCGTACTGGCAGGTCCATTTTTCAGGCCGTTCAATGGTGCCAGTGGTGGTGTTCGGGGTGGCGGGAGAGGCTAGTTGAATGGAATGATTGAATGACTGTCATATTGTTTGGCAAATGATGGTTCAATTTAATGATAGCTACTTCCTAAATAAGCAGCTTAATCGTACCACACCATGTCTGATTCATGTCACGTACTGTACAATACATTTTTTATAGTAAAATACTGTCCTTCTCTAAAAGAGATACATTTTTATATGAAATATGTGTATTATAATTAAATAAGAAAACAGCATCAATTCCCACCATATCAGCACGTGGTATTGTTTTCATTTTCATTCTTTCGCTTGGATTTAAATAAATATTATGCTTTCCCTTGGCAAACGTTGCTTTGTACCGCTAGGTCAGTTCTGTATTTCTGATCTATTAAAAATGTTTTTAAAAAAATAATCCAAGCAAACCAATGCAAAGCCAAAAATCATCTCTTTCCTTTAACGCTTCCTATTAAAACATTATTATAAACATCCCGGCATTTATGGATCCGCAAAAGATGATCCTCGAACCAGAATTCCCTAGAAGCTGCTGTGTCTTCGGGATTCTGGACGCCAAATGGCCAGTTCATTGCATTCACGGAAGCGCAGAACCACGGAGTAATCTCCATCCAAACCGAATTTGTTTCGCGTTCTGTGTTTATAGAACCAGCGGATATCGCGTACGGGAAATGGGAGCAACTTTAATTACGACAGAAGCACGGCCGGAACCCGATCTCTCTTCATTCACCTACGCAAACTGCAGGGCCGGCCGGTTCGGTTTTTGAATGACGTGTGTGCAGAGTCGTGCGAACTTCTGGGGAATTTATTTCTGCGAAAATACAAACCCGAGACGATCGTGACACGAGATGGTGTGGGGAAATTCGCCTTCTAGCTGTGCCGCCGCGGTATGACGCGGTGCTGCTGACGATGTTTCAAAATTACGGATTCGGACTGCTGCTTTCCTTGAACTGCCATCTCGGACACTGATGCACCTTCCACGTTTTGGCTGCGTTGCCACACGATTCATCATCGATCACTCGATGTTCCGTTTGATTGATCAAAGATGATGCGCTTCGATTTGACCTTCGACCGTTCGCCTTCGATTGAGAAGATCGACAGACGAACACAGACCGGTTGATGCCGATCTTGCCCACTATCTGCCCCTCACCCCCCACAATTCACTTTCACTCTCGACCCGTCGGTTAGTGGGTTTTCACTTTCTATCTTGGGTGTGAGGAAAGGGGTCTGCTTGCTCTCGCAAACAGTCGTGGCGTGCGCGCGTTCTGTTCGCGTGGCATTAACCGGCAGCGGCATTTGTTGACGAACAGTGAGCTGACTTTTCGAAGGTGTGATGGGCCGGCACCGCCCAAAAGACCAAAGTGCAGACTCTGGTCGTAACGATGACCCTGGCCTGTGGGGCCTGCGGTTTGTACATTTATTTATGGTGCAACGCAGAAACACCATGGGCCCGAGCGTCGTCGGGCACCACCGGGGACACGGCGTCACTGTTTTCTTAAAACAAACGTCGCCTGACCTTGGTAGGAAATGGCTGGGTGGCGTGAACTAGATAAGCACGGGAAGCACGGGTTCCGATAGTGTAGCGAGTGTTGTTGGAACACGCGAGTTTTTGGTGGCAGACGTGGCCATTCTTGGGAACAGTTTCGCCTCAGTTGTTGGGTTTGTGGGAATTAGTTTTGCCTTAAATTTGATAAAGTCAGCCAATCACTTTGTGACTGATAGAGTTATCTACCTCACAAACTAAAAAGGTGTCACTGAAAACACCGGAAAACTGCAAGATATCCACGGGGGTGTGTCTTCTCTTCACTCAGCATCAGCTGCGACATCAGTCTTGACGTCATCGTTCACGTGACTCTTCGATGCTCTTCGCACACGGCAGGAGATAAGGCATGGCCATCGACCTGGCCACCGAGAGCTGGTGGTGAGTTCAGAGGATCAACAAGATATCAACGCACACTTGAAGTGGAGGAGGTTCTCCCCTCTGGGTTTGGGGGAAAACCTGTGAGAAAATCCTCCACTTCAGAGTCTCAAGTGGACCGACCGCCGCCCTTTCCACAGTCCAGTAACCTGTCCGGGGCATGTGTCATCGTAAACCACACGGAAATACGGTGCAACTCAAGAGTACCTCTTACTGAACGGCATCTCATCCCCAATTGCCCCTTCAAACAACTCGACGAGAGCAGCGGAACCGATCCTCCGATGATCGAAGCTTCGTTTAATTAAATAAATGCTTCAAAGGAGGACGGAACCTTGGCCTTCTCGCCTACGGTTGCTGCATGCAGGAACACACTGCAGTGTGTTGTAGATCAATGGCACAAGATAAGATAACGGGCGTTTCGTTCCGCTTCGCTCCACTTCAAAGGCTTCAGTGAAAGTGGGCACTATGGCCTGTTATGGTGGGGAATTCATATCCTTCAATAACGAGGCACCTCGATGGTGTCCTTCTTATCTGATCGCTTCGCCGCAGAGAACATGGCGCGTTGAACTGAGCGCGGCTCCTCCGGGCTCAGTGATAATTGAAACACATTAACACTTGCTCGCCCAGACGCTCGCTCGATATCACAGTAGAGTGGGTTCGCTTGGTCCGAGTTCTTACTTCCGGTCGAGTTCTTTTCTGCAGATTCAAGTGTCAGGTTGCGTGACAAATCGCTCGCCGTCTACACGACAATATGTAGGTGAGCTACGAGTTCAATTAACAGGCAATTATTATCTCTGTCAAGTGTCACGAGGACCCGGGGAGGGGACCGATGATTGATGTCTGGATGGCGAGGGGCTGGGAAATTTAGTGTCACTTACGATACGCGCGCACTTCCTTAGTGCGCGGCGCCGACGAGATATGATGAGAGTTTCGAGTAGCTGGCAATCAATCTGAATCACTACTGTCACAGTCACCGGTGTTTTTTTTCTTCTCCGTTTCAGATCTCTGCTCTTGAAGGAGCACGCCGAAACAAAAAGAATCGATCACTGGAGCTGCGCTCTTCGACCGAAGAGCATCATCACTGAGAGGGAAGCCCGAACCCGTGGTGTGGTCCCATAGCAGAGTGACAACGTGGTAGTCGTGGTGACAGAATGTCCGGTGGTAAAGATCGCCGATCGCGAGCTAGTAAAACACAAGGATGGGAGGAGGCCGGAGGCGAGTTCTACCAGGAGAGCTATCCTGCCGATCTGGAGGGTATGCAGCGCGATCCGTCCAAGATCGCGACGCTGCTCCCATCGAAGCAAACGCGCAATGGTAAGTTTCGGTGGATTGAGGTGAAGGTCTTGGCGTTGCCGGCCACGTTGGAATGTAGGTTAGCTGTTCCGAAGCGGACCATAACTCTTTCGCTCTTGCCTTCCTCTTGGCGTCATTTGAGTGGGTTTGTGTGATTTACTTGACGGAACTTCCCTTTTTCGATTTTTAGCAACAACCAGACGTGTCCGACCTGCCCAAGGACAGGACACAAAAGGAGGAACAAGGAGGAGGGCCAGCATTTCCACAGTGGCCCGGCGCGGCTCCCAGTATCATGAGATGCAAGTGGCGACGATGCCGGATCTGTCAGGTAAGGCTTCCCTGTTTGCAACAGACGTAGCCGCGGAACCTGTGGGCAGCGCACAATTCCAACCATTGTTTACGTGAAGTGATGGAACCAGCTGAATTGATACCAACGCAACCACACGGCACAGTAATAGAGGAGAGATACGCAAATGCAAATGGAATTGGATGTGGAAACTTTGCTAATGAATCCATAATTTACCAACGCGTTCTGGTCCGTCCGCGTTCTGGCGTGCGTTCTGGAGCGTAAAAAGTTGCTTAGAGCGATGACCGCCGCATGGTAGGTGGCGCGTTCGTTAGAGCGGAAAATTGTCCCACACTCGAAACCTCCGCTGCACTGGCTTAGGAGCGAACTGAATCGCGACGTCACGCCGCTAGTCAGTTCAACGAACCACCAACAACTCGACCGGGCGGCCGACCAGCCGGCTGGTACATGTTTACGGATGGGTGCTTATGACCGCGGTCATCGGTCAGAGTGCAAGGCAGCCGCTTTTGCTCGTTCGTCTCGATAATTTATGGGCGTGCGTCTGGTCGCGGCAGCGACAACATGGGGGAGAGATCACGAGGTAGTTCGGAGTGTGAATTGGAAGTGGAAGACGCGCCGCCTCATAGCGCACGACAATCATATGTCTGTGACTCACGGTAGACGGTGGCGGTCCTTCACGATCTCTCTCATCTTATGACTGATGATGACGGGGTTGCAATTGAATTGGTTTAATAATCATCGGTTCTTTGACTCACGGTTTTATTTAGGCGATACTCATGGGTTTTATCCTTTTATTTGCTTTCTTCTGAGTGTGTAATTGCGATGGGTGAACTAAATTGAAATTTTATAAAGGTAAATGAGGAATGCGAACGATACAAAGAGCGTATTATAATGAACTCTATCCCTGCATCACTTGTTGTGTTTCATATTTAAAAATTGACCATCTGGAACGTTATTGTTTTCAAATGAATTGGAATATTATCTTTCGTTTGGAGCACATCCTTGTGCGCTTGCGCATCATATCACTATCATTGCTATGCACTTGTCGCGCTCACTTTTGCTTGTCTGTCTGCACATATTAACGAGCCAAAAAATGCTACAAGCATGGCAGATGTACCACCACCGCCCAACAAAAAAAAAAACAATTAAATATCACGTGATCGGGATGTGATCGAGAACGGACCTTGCGGCCGATGATGCAATCGCGCGATTCGCGACCAGTGGTCCTTTTCTACCGCGAGTGTCAAGAACCTCCGCGGCTGGCTGGATAGCAAAACTTGTTTTGCAGAAAACTTGAAACCGGTGACGGCCTTAACCATCATCAACGGATCTTCTCAACATCTTAAGCAACACGATCGAATGTCGTGTCTGCCGTCGCGCCGCAGCTGTTTCATCGAAGCGTACGCATGCTATGAGTCATTTCTTTTGATTCTCCTCCACGCTTTGCCCACAGGGGACTGTAGCACAGGCCGCTTGTGGTTCAGCTTTAGCCGTGCCGTGCCATGGAGAAGCCATAGCCATTTCTTTGTTCCTTTGGTGCGATTGATATGATGGCGGCTAGCGGTCCGTTGGTGGTGTGGAAGAAAAACCTGATTTCGGTTGCCTGGCTGTTTGCACGAAGGAGAATTCGCGTCAAAACTTTCAGCGAATAACGGAGCATGCTGTGCTCCAATACACTGAGGCGGATCAGTCGTCAAGAGATCCATCAGTGACAATAATTTGTCGCGTTTCAAACCTCTCGCTTTAGGAAGCATTCGTCCGGTTGCGAGGCCAGTAAAGTGCATCTCGTCTTCGCTGGTAGATAAGTAAATTAGTCCGCAAGACGCCAACGGTCAATCGGCATGGCCTTTTTGCAGCAATTAAGCGGCTAGCGGAAGCTATCGTGCAACGATCGCTGCGCAAACTAGCTGTCAAGTGCCCTACGGTACACCGATCATTCACGGGATCGGATGCGGCAGTTACAAGCATCGTTCGGTGAGGGTCACGGTTGTCATTACGGTGTCCGTGGCATTCAATGCACGGCCGTGTGTGCCATGCGGGAGTTATGTATGCGAGCCGCGGTAGAACAATGGATCGGATAAGGGATGCTATGCCGCATACGATCCACGAGGGTCGTTCTGGTGGAGCCACCTGTCACAAACACTACTTGGTCTTTGTTTAGCACCCGTGGCCGTGCTGGAGCACCAGTAACGGTCACTTTGTGAGTGACGTTTGTTTGCGGTTTGTTGTGCAACTAAAGTTTACTAACGATGGGATGCTGCTGTTGTGCTTCGCTTTTCAGAGAACCTTATCAACGAAGAACGAACATGGGAGGAGATACGGGAGATCAAATCGATGCCGGTTCCGATGGCCCAGAAGCGG
>NC_064878.1:10595000-10607500 GCF_943734665.1 Anopheles aquasalis | reverse complement strand
AAACAGTGTGCGAAGCGAACGGGCAGCATACAAAAGCGAGTCATAAACGAATTATACATATTTGTATCGAAAACGGTTCCGTTTGATGCGTTTTTTTTATCAAACCAAGTGTCCATACATGATGACCGTGGTAGTGAGACGATACGCAGTTCCACAGACGACTCAGAAGGTTTTATTTGCGCAAATGCGAAACGTTTATCACGCTACATTAATATTAGTGAAGTTTGAGCTTCGTTCTATCACTGTTCATGAACGTTTATCATTCTGCCTTTACTCACCAGCACACATTTGTTCCTCTTTTTGTGCGTTTCTATATTCTAAAAATTGAAAGGCCTAAGCAAAACCGCAATTCTAGGGCACTAACCCGTGTGGAATGGTTGCTATTTTGTGCATTATCCTTCAACAACAATTGTGAAGTAGTAATGATCACTAAGTACAGTGTGAACCTTAAGTTGGATTGCATTTCTAAGTAGAGTGCAAAATAGATATCGCATCGGCAATCAACCTAATCACTTTACTGCTCTGCTATTCCTTTTGGCCGCTTATAGTCATCGCATGTGAAAGATTCGCATCCACGCTGCGTTTGTTATCCATCGTTGGCTAATCTTTGCTCAGATAAGCTTACCGGATTCCGTCACTATAAGCTGATGCCAAATTTTGGCCATCTAGAAAAGGGATAGTAAAATGTTAGAACAGTTGGCCGGCTCGGAACGCTTCCTCACCCCTTACCTTCTGATGATGCTGTTGTTCTTCGTGAGCGTACGACAGTAGAATCGATCCCAACGAGTCAAGCTCTCGTTGAATCAGTTCGGTTTCACTGCGGATACAGCAGAAAGCATAGGCTGCTCGCCGTTCCAACTGCGCACTGCATCCGCCGGTTTCCGTTTTCAAGAGAGCTTTCTGGTATTCGGCAAAAACACCTTTTTCAACGCGATCGCACAGATCACTGCAATAGGGAAGGAGCAGAGATGGGTTCGATAATTAACAACAAACCAATGGGATAAAAAAAGCGATTGCGTGACGAACCTGTGAGCATAGAGGGCATCCAGTAGCAGGTGCAGCCGTTCGATAACGGCGCGATGCTGTGCCTGCACATATCTTTCACCTTCCAGCGTGGCACCCCGCAAACCCACCGACATATCCTCGAAGTGGCGCTCACCGAACAGTCCACACAGTTCGCTACTCTGCAAGATTCGATCGATTTCGGTCCGATCGTGAGCCTGCTTCTGGGTGCGCACCGTATCGTGATCGATGAGCTTCATCAACCGAGCGATGGCGCTATGTGCGCAGCGTAACCGTGCTCTTGTTTCGACCACTGTGTCCACATCGATGGCTGGCATGGTTGCATTTTCCCGTAGCCGGGCAAACTCATCGATCTGCTTCTCGTACGCTACGCACATCCGGTACCGATAGTCGGTGGTAGTGTCCTGCAGGAAGATACCGAGGATCGGCGATTGACGTAGGGCCGGATGCTGTGCCACAAATGTTAACCACGACAGTAGTCCACGGCGACGCTGCTCAATTGAATCCACGATTAACTGTTTGGGCGGAAGCGCTGGTAGGGCCCTTAAATGGAATGAATGGTGCTTGAGAATTGATCTTACGGTTTTGTTTATCTTGACCATATTTACGCTCAAAGTAAATAATAGTTTTGTTTGTGCCGATTCAACGGTTGCTGCGTTTGTTTGCTTAAACCAAATAGTGTAGATTTACAAAGCATTCCATTTTTGGTTATACAAATTGCTTCTGGTTCCTTTTTCAGCGTACTTCCGTTGGTGATCCTAATGTGATCGTAAACCACAAAACATGTTCGCTGTTTGTGCCTCCCTTTTGATTGGAAGGACCTCTTTTTTTAATGCTTTCATTATTTGTGATAACATTTCACAAAAAAGACAAATTGTTTCCAAGCCAACACAACACCAAGCATCGCTGCCAGCAACAATTCCACGTTACGTCACCACCGCTACTCGTTCAGCGATGTGACCTTGGCCGATAATTATCGTACGATAATGATTTGTTGGTTCCATAACCACAAGATCGTTGCACCATTAGCATCCCCAAGGCATCCGTAGAGAGCTGCTTATGCCCCCACAAGCACGTCATGCAGGTCATGCCCCCGCAAGCACGTCGTCTCTGTTTCACTCTAAATAACCTTCCATCCGTACTGCACGTGCGACAACATCAATGTCGATATCGTCCGATCCGATGACACGTACGTACAAACCGTGCTACATGCAACGGCATTCCAATAATCCCCTTCAACTAGCCACCCCGGCAATTACCTGTACGGATACTTCTCGGCCAGATAGTCGTACAGCGTCACGAAGTCTTTGTAGCGCCGTCGGACTGGTTTTTCTGATCCTTTCAGCTTGATCTGTGCGTAGCGGCCAATCAGGTGAGGAAGAAACGCAACGTTAGTTTTGTCTGTGATAATAGAGCAAAGCTGCTCTACACTACCTCATACTCGGAATGCTTCAGGAGAATACCCTTCTTCTCCGGTACCACCGTAATGCTGATGTAACGCTCGTTCAGTTCTCGCATCGTTAAATCGTCCACAGCTGGGAAAAGTAAAGGGAAACAGAACAAAGGTCACTTTTTGCAGTACTCAACTGGATCGAGTTTTGTGGACACACTGTTTCTAAACACCTTTTTTTTACTAGTTTATCGTCGGGTGAACGAGGATCAGAGTTGGCTTGCGCACACTTTGATGAGTGAGTAATGAGTGTGCGTTAGACTTAATTATGGCCATCAGAACAGGAAGAAGGAAAGAGAAACACCCATGGCAACGTTTAAAGAATACGAAATGAATTTCGAAATAAAATTCTTCTTTTTAATTATGGATTCTTTGCATGGCAGAATAAACGCCAGTCCATAAAATCGTGCAACAGGAATGCCAACAGAGACTCATGCCTCATTATGGAAGCTACACTAAGTTTACAGGTATGCATAGCCGTTATTAGTAATCATTTGGGATAAGTTATAAGAGCACGGCGATGCACTGCGGGTATGCGGAGGATTCTGATCAGAACGTATTTGACGCTAAATCGCCATTTTACCATTATTCAATGTACGTTACATTAAACATTTAATGCAAACTTCACGAACGCGTACTAGATCCGTGATTAACAAATGACCCCGTCACGCGATCCGCGAACCGCTTGCACAGGTCAGGTTATCTGAAATCGAAGCAAGCCGCTTACGGCGGCAGTTGCTCAAGTGCCCAAGGGAGGTTTGCTAAATGTTATCATCTCAAATGTTGCGTCTTTGGGTTCTACTTTTTCACCTTCTTTTTCTTCTCTTTCGAGGTGTGTACCAGCAGCGATTAGCGCCAACACGGTTCTAGAACCGAACTCTGGAGCGATAAGAATAGCGCAACAATAAACCCATGGTTGCTATTTCTAGGGTTTGGCATGGGTAAAATGTGTGGCCAAAGGCTGAGCGGTATTTCGATTCAGAATGCACTTCCGCGCACTGTAAACGATTGGCATCGTGCCACTGTTCTGAGTCCGCAATTATACTCGGGCACTATTTTTGGTCGCAATTTTGCTTGACCTTCATCATCGTTCAAAGCACAACAGCTACTGATGTGGCAACGATTTTACGAATAATTATACCGGACCTAGCAACAAGTGACCTGATCACAACAGGGTTATCTCAAAGCATTTCACTACCCATGCGATTCATTATTCTCTACTCATTTAACGAGTGTTTCATTTAGAAATGCCATTTCCTAGTGTTAGCACACGACACGACCACTGATGAATGTTGAGAACGTGTTCTGGTTTGCCTGAGACCGCAAAAACCACCAACGATCCAGAACAACAGCTCAAAAGGACCTGCTAAACAGCTGTGTCTGCGAGGGAATTAGACAATCCCAACCTCTAACATCGCGATCGTCAATCCATTGCTTGGACTCAACATACAATCATTTTGGCCACTGCTGCTGCTGCTAACCTGGCCAGTCAGCATAAGTTTCGTATAGCATCCCCGGGGGCGCACAAAACCTGTTCGGCATTCTAATGAAGTCCAGCGTTCGGCCACTCCGCTTCCTCATCCCGGCTTCCCCTTTACCCTATATCTCATTTATCATGTTCGCCAAGTGCCAAAACGCTCTCACACATGAATGATGAATAATTTCGGGTGACGAACCAATCCGGTTTTTTGCTAACGAAAACGTCTTAAAAAGAGGGTTGATAGAGGTCCTTTGTAGCCACCGCAATGCTGGAGCAGCTGCGCAAGAAAGCGATCATACTGTTGTCGCGTGAAACCGTCCGGCCTTGAGCGTTTCATGATAATCGAGGTTCCGTGTTGTTTTTTTATCGTTCAGTATCGTGTAAAAAAACACCACTTGTAGACGTTCCTTTGAAAAATGCTCGCTTTTGGAACCTAATTGAAACTAAACAACGCACTGAGCTATTCCGTTCTAGCCTCAAAAGCAACCGTTCGTTAGTCATTCACAGTTGAGTCATAGAGACACAGTTATGTAAAATAAATAGAATTTGTTTAACTGCAAACAACGACATGTTTTGTATTTCAATTTGTTGTACTCGCTTTTAAATTTCGTCATTGTATTCGCTGCCCAGGCAAGAGCAACCATTACGGAGTTGATCGATTTGGTAGCCATGGTAGTGACCTAATGTCGCAGCTAATACGATCGGTACACAAACAAATAACCACACGCTCCACGCTCCGAAAATGCCATAAACTGTGGCGATTGTACGATTGATAGCCACAAAGTACCTATACACTCCATGTATTCGTTAATTTGTTCTGCAAACGCCTCGGTCACATGGTGGAAACCTTGTTCTGCGATCGGTGGATACAATCTTCCGGTACACGATGCGGTTGAAACAAACTTAAGGAGAACATGGGCATGTTAGTTCTCGGACGTCTACATCCGATGTTCTGTTCTGAGATAATAAATAAAAACGAATGGCTTAACTAAAGGCATAGTATGGATAATGTGAACTTTACGACCCTCACACCATACCAAGGGTAATGTGATGGATGAATCGCAGCGGAAAAAAGTCAAAATCACTCCAAGTGACCTTGTGGAACTGGTTTCGAGGCATCTTCAGCCAAACAGGTGTGCATGTAAGTTGTTGGGATCGGAACGCGAGCGAACACGCTATCGTTACATACCGCGTCGAAGCGTACTAGACTAGTAAGTTTTAATGCTAAGATCGTTCCAGCAACAAAACAATGGTGTGCGTCACCCCTGATAAAGATCGTTTTTAAGATTCGCAAGGTTCTGGGAGATATCGCACCACTCGTACCAGACACACATCTTATCAGCACATCAGAAAAAGAGAGAATGTACTTATCATCATATTGGCATCGAAAGCGATGGTGTTACCGATGTTTTCCGGTAAAAATTGACGGTCGTAGACACCTTTTCACCTGGGTAACTATGGTAATGCGTCCATTAACATTCAGCAGCTGTGCGCCAACCAGCTCGGAGCATCACTATCTACTAGCTACGGTTTAGACGTTTTCTATTATAATGCATTGATAGTATTGACGCATTAATTTAACTTCACAAACGTGATGCATACAACCCGTTTATATAGGAACAGAAAAAATGCTACAGCCTTTTTTATGCACAACACTTTTTTCACTTTCAAATAGTCTTCAATTGAATAATTGTCTGGTGTTTCTCAATTTACCAAAGACAGTTTAGCTTTTATGGAGGACGGAACATACTTTTCTCCTTCTTTTCTTGCTAGCCAACCACATCTTCACCAGGAAGCTGCGACCGTTCCTTACCGTCAACGGATAGCGCGATCGATGAAGCACCGGACGATGAGGGTCCTTCCCAGCGTGAGATGTACGTCTCCCGATGTGTTTCACCATTCACCTGACCACCTGCTGACTGCCGTACACTTTCGCTACGGCCCGAATCTTGACCCGGACTGGCGACCAGCTGATCCCTGTCGAGGGGCTGTTTTGTAGCGTCGCCACCGGCGCCACTTAGCGTGATGGTGGTGGTCGTTACGTAGCGGAAGGCACCGGAAGGCGATGTCCGCGAAAGATCCAACATTTTAACTTCCTCCTCGTCCGGTCCATCGCTGCCGGATTCGGAATCGCTAGCATCATCGCTGTGGACAGCGGACGAGGTGGAGGCAGCCGCGGAAACAAAGGTTTCTCCGACCGATGGCGAGCGAGAAGAGTCCAGCATCCCTCCGTTGCTACGCCAGGTTGCTAGGTGTTGCTTCGATGGAGTTACTACGCCGTTGTTGTTGGTCGTCCCATTCGTTACGGAGCAGGAGACATCCATCAGCACCATCGGGATCGAGGCCGGGGCTGATGGCGGTTCCGTAGCTGCCAACGGTACGGATGCTGCCGGTGGCGGTGGATGATGGAAATGCGTCTCATCTACGGCGATGGGCATTTTTGGCCGACGTCTATGTCGCTCTTATCACGTCGGGATACGAAACCCAAAATCTGTCGAAAGCCGCACTCTCACGGCACACTCTGTCGGCTATCTGTCGCGTAGTGCGCGTGCTTTCTCTCGAACACGAGCCGGATGGTGAGGAGAAAAATGGGTGTCGCACAAGGGGAAGATGCGAAATCGGGATTTCGCGGTAGCAACACACCACACACTAGCGGCAATCGATAATTGCACTTTTATGCACCCGATGGTGCAGCCGCAGAACTATAGCGGGGGGACGGGCCCAGGAGCAGAACTCATTCAGACGCACGTGATAAAAGCATTTAACCCTTTAACGATACACTACACCCGGACACATGGCACAATCACAACATGGTACACGTTTTTGTTGGAATCAACCACGGAACCGTGCATCACACGTCTTGCTCGTTCCGCGCGCCAATTTTGTTTGAGCGAGAGCGACAATCCAAGGAACAATAGAAGCGCGGCAACAAACAGCCATCACACAACTACCAGCTTGTGAGGACACGCACACACGCTTAGAACACAATGAGCTCGTAAAGGGGCCGACAGGTGGTCAAAATTGATTGTACATTTTATTGACGAATTTATTTCAATATTATTTAGTAAACAACATAATAGACCGTGCGTCTATGAAGAAAACCGCGAAAGCAGTCCAACAGGAATCGTATTTAACATGCTTTCAAATATTTCGACAAACTTACGAGGGTGTGAATTCCACAGGCGCCGAAAGCAGAATTGAATTAAATCTGAATCAAGAAAGCAACTTTAACTCTGAGTTGTACGCGTCGTATAAAGTTGTTTTTAATAGTGCAGCCGGTAAGAATGGCCGTCGACCACCCAGCACTTCAGCAAACGAATTCAACGATTTTGTGCAAACGTCTGTAACGGTTTCTGGTTTTGATTTAAACTCAGCTTGGCGTTGTAAACGAATTTTCTGAAACAGTTTTGCTGACCCCTCGTTCGAGCAGTTATTTGCCTACTTCGTTGGTTCGGGCAGTTCGAGCAGTGTACCCAAGCGGTGGGTACAAAACTAGCGAACGGACCACAAATTTTGGTTGACCGTGTTGATTTGCTCCGTGCTCCGCATCAATTTGGGCCGTTCGTCGTAAATTTGTGTGTTTGGCCAGACGAAGGCAAGTTCCGATCAGATAAGAACGCGGAGTCCACTCGTGAAAAGTGTTGACGACACACGGCGCTTGGGGTTGCCGGATTCAGCGGTCCCAGACTTCAGAAATCATCGTCAAATCGCGGGAGTCGTCGGGCGCAGGGTTGGATTGCGTGCCCGTCTAGTGAGCCGCCACATCGAAGCCCGCGCGGGAAAACCAGCTTATTACGGACGCAGGTGAAATATCGAATTCGTCAAGGTAAGTGCGGCAGCATCTCGGTGATAAAACAAAAAACCGCACTCGGTGCGCGTCGCCAAACCCAGATTTTTTTTTATCAAACGCAAGCTTCACTTTTCGCTCTGCTTCTTGCACGCAAGCTCGTAGGCAACGAGGCGTTACAGGCGTACAAGTTAGAATAAACGATACCCCAGAACGTCGCCGGAAACAATTGCGCCATTTACTGATGCCGCCAGAATGCAAAGAAAAAAAATGAATAAAATGCTAGCGAATAATTCCAAATTCTTTCCGTTCAGATTCCTGCCCTAAAAGGATCCGGCGCGATGGGAAAGGACATTGATCCGGCCGACATAGGCAAGCACGCGGACCTGATCAAGAAGGCGCAGGCCGACATTAGCTCCTCGGATGTGCTGGTTTGCGGTCGCTGTAATACCGTCTTCCATCTGCTGGAGCTGTTCCGGGCTCACAAGGAAAATGAACCGAACTGTCGGCGTTCTGCGACCAGTGTGCAGGATTGCGACGAGGCACAGGCCAAGGTGTGGGCCTTTCTGCTGTGGAAATCGGCCCAACGGAGCCTGACGACAGCCAGCGAAGGCGACAAACCGAACCAAAACAACTCGTGGAAGCTGTACCAGACTTGGGTGAAGCTGGATGAATCGGTCCGAGACACCTGGATCGTTGCCGGCAAAACTATTCAATCATTCGCAAGGGTAAGCAATCTTGACACAGACGAGTTATGAAGATAAGAAGGACTTACCGACCGAGTGAATCGCTTTTCTTTCACAGATCGGTAGTGGAAACCTGCAGGAAATGCCAGTAAAAATTACCAAAACGATTCTGGAAACATCCACCGATGCAGCGGACAAGAGTGAGTGCTAACCAGTGAAACATTGCCTAGGCCTGCTATGTTCGTTCTCTAAACCTATTCGTTGTTGGGGCTGGTTTGCTTCTTGCTTGATCTTTTCTTTTCAACAGAACCAGGAACACCGGGCTCGGTCAATCGTGTTGCGCCCCACCTTCGGAAACCGGGCGAGCTGGCGAACCGTCCCGCACTGTCGCCACTCGATCCTAAGCGTGGTACCGTGACCGGCACACCGATAAAAACGGAATCAACCTCTCCAAAGACACCGGTTAAGCGTGCGGTGGCGAAGCGTACCAATCCGGACACGAAGATCATCACCGAGGAGGAGGTGGAAAAGATTTTGGCTAAACGTTTTAGTCCGGTCATTAAAATGCACGAGTACCTGGTCAAGTGGAGCAAGCGCAACAACGATGAGAACACCTGGGAACCGCTTACCCATCTTAACTCGTGCCAGGGAATGCTGGAGTTTTTCGAGAAGCAGTTGGCCAAGCAGAAGGAACAGCGTGCGGCTACTGCTGCGCGCACTATTCAGCAGCAGCGTCTGGATAAGAACAAACAAGCGGGTACCGCAGTTGGCACGGCGACGGCATCGACGCCTACTACCGTCCTACCGAAAGGATCACCGCGCAGCGCAAAGGCGACTGCCATCGATCGTGTGAAGCTGTGGACTTCCGGCAGTCGATCGCCAGGCGATACGGATGGTACCGATGGCGAGAACAAGGCGGGAGGCGTAGTAAAGCGCAAACTGAACGATAGTGACCTTGATAACGATTCGTCGCAGGATGGTTTAGGAAAGCGTGCACGAACGGACGTGACGGAAGCACTGAGCAAGGTTTCGCAAAGTAGCAGCGTAAAGATATTCCCCATTTCCGGCGCGAAAGCCACGGTCAATGGTGCCGGCGGAGGAGCGGATGGTACACAGAAGGATGGCAACGCGGCGGAGGTGGTCATCAAGTCACCGCGTGATGCCAGCATCCCGAGTGGCATCACCAAGAAGCCAGGCACGGTGGGAACTACAGTGAACACTTCACCTCGCGGAGAAGCAACGGTTAAGATCGTGAACCGATCGGAAGCAGCGGGAACGCATGGTATTTTTAAAGTCAGCGACTCACCAACAGCCCAAAACGCCACACAGGCGTCACCCGTAGCCGGTGCGACAGGTAGCGCTGTAGTTTCAACTCCAATTACACGGTCAGTGCCAATCAGCACAAGTACTGCGAGTACTACGAGCGGAGACGTTACGACCCGTTTCATACGTCGCAACGTTGATGGAACGCCCCAGCTGTTCAAGCAGACTATCCGCAAAGCAACAAAGGTTGTTTCAACCACACCGACGACGACGGGCGCAGCGACGGTACAGCGACAGGCCGGAGTGGTAACTAGTGGTGGTGTTCGCACCGTCACCAACAACGTCGCGGCGTCCGCCACTGGAGTGCAGAAGACAACAACGGTCGTCGGTGGTGTTCAAACCCGCACAACACTGACGCCACGCGCGGGAACAGCGGTGACCACGAACCGCACCGGCGTAACTCAAACGGTCAAAACCCCTCCGGGAGTCGTGCGAACGGCCATCTCAGCAGCAACGAACACTTCCTCGGAAGATAAAATCAATGCTCTACGCAAACAGGGTCTTAATGTGGTGAAGAGACCGTTAGCCGGTACTCCAGGGGCGAGTTCAGCCGTTTCGTCGGCGAAAAAGCTGTCAACCAAATCAGCCACGAGCAAGAATGAGGATGAGGACGATGAAATGGGCGATGGATTCCCGGGGAACCTGCCGCTGCCACCACCAAGCCCACCCCGTGCCCTCACCTTGTGTCCGGTGACGGGTAAGGTGCTTTCCCAGGCCGAAGGCGAACCGACCCCGGTTCCGAGCCCCGACGAAGCGGAGGCTGCCGATGAAAAGAAGGAAGAGGAATCGAAGCTTGGCGAACAGCAGCAACAGCTGACGGAACAGCAGCTGGAGGTGGACCAGATGCTGACCAGTGAGGATGGTTCAGCTTTCCTCGTGGCCAGTGAGGATGGCACACTGTACCGTGTGGCGGGCAAGAATGCCGACGGTCAAACCATTCTTATTCCCCACGGAGCGAACGATGGGCAGAATTGTCTATTGATGGCATCACAGGAAGGTGAAGAGGAGGTCACAAATGGTGGTTCGTCGGGCGTACTTACGCTTAACTCCGCCATCTCGGAAGCAGTTGCCATGCCACAGGAAGAGGTAAGCGAGCGGCGGGAGAAGGTGAATACTGTCCTGACGAAATGATTTTTAACGAACTTCATTTTCTTTTCCCGACCCTAGGGCCAACCGATGATGGAAGAACAGGAAGCACAGATGCAGATGGTTGGCAATCAACAGCTGACGATACAGACCGAGGACTCGCAAGATGGACAAATAACGGCTGAAATTGTACAAGCGGGTGCCCCTTCACCGGGTAAGTGTTTGCAATCGCTCCTGAAACGGTTCTTTGTTTATCGTTCTTTGATTAACTCTTTCGTGTCTCTTTCCGACGTTCGATAGGTGGTACTAGACGCGTCGTGTTGATGCTTCCCAACGGGTCACTTATGATGACCGAAGTGACCGATGAGCAGTACCAATCGCTCAACCTGACCAACCCGACTGAGGAATAGGTTTTCGTTTGCATTCGTTACGCCTTTTATTAATTACTTAAGTAATGAATTTATCATTTTCTGACTAGTTAAAGCGTGCGTGTGCTATTAGCCTTCCATGGCTTTTTCTCTTGCATCATTGCATCTCAAATTTTCATTTTTAGTTCCTCCACCACACCAGCCATCTGGATGATGGCTAGGGTAGGGCGGGGCCACAATTGCAGTAAAGATAATGATAGTGATTGTATAGAAATACAATGAAATCTTCGCATATGTAGGCAATAGGTATAGGTTAGCGACGAACTGCCAGCAGGAGCACAGTTCAAATGATAAAACCATAAGCTCGAGAATAGTAGATCAGACAAGCTTCCGACGGGTTACAGTTTGAATCGCCATTAATGGACCGATTCTTTTTCATCCTAGACTTTACCGGAAGTATTTCTTTTCGCACAGCTTTGATCATCACCTCGGGTCAGAGAGATTTGAGATGCATCAGGCGGTCTCCGGAATTTAATCGAATGTAGCAACCGCAGAAGTACAATCCGGTCCGGTGGCATCAGTTTTATTATTCTTCAATAAATATTGATAACAGTTACGCCGATTTTGAATGTGTTTCACCATCGGCCGCGGTCGTCGCAACGCTTACGGTGTGACCGATTCCGCGGTATCGTGTGCCGTACAATCAGCCCAATCCACTGCTGCATCCCAGTGTGCCGCGATGTTCACGCGGATACTTGACAAGTTGCCTGAAAATCATAACATCCAAGTCATCGAGATTCGCGTTCGAGGATTTTTCAACGAAGAAAAAGGTTGGCCCGCTCGTATTCCTTTCTCAGCGGTAGGTGTTCGATTACGGTAATCTCGTGTGCAATAATCTCCCTGGCCGGGGAACTGCGGGCGATAAAGGTGCAAAATTGTCGCTGCAAACGGGGTTCTTTGTGACGGTGGCACAGGATTGGAGTGTGTGGCGGTGGCTACGTGGAGGCCGTCGGTTTTCGGTTCTTGGATAGCATCCGGTGTGCGTGGTTTTGCTTCGAATTCAATATAAAAAAGGAATTGAATTATTGTTTTCCATCATTGACCTGGCTGTGTTCGGTGTTGACTGTATAATTTCGATAAATAGGTTGTATCCTTCGATGTGTACTTGTAAGCAAAGGGACAAGGAAGAGTGTGTAGCGGAGGAAGGCCATGATGCGGTATTCGATCAGCGTAGATTTGTGGAGTGTCCTTTAACACAGAGCTTTGGCTGGGAGTAACTGCGCAAAGTGTCCCCTAG
>NC_064878.1:10555000-10587500 GCF_943734665.1 Anopheles aquasalis | reverse complement strand
CTCGCTGTCTGTTATTTACTGTCTTTTATCTTTATTCGTCCGACCACACAACACCTCATCAAGCTTTACGTTGCAGTGTAGAATAAATACAAACAATTCTTGAAAATGCACCCAATCCGCCGCCTATAGTCTCCGCTCAGAACAGAGAGATACCACCGCCGGAGTACTCCAATCGGGCCTGGGGTTCGACGAACGCCAGCCAATCGGACGCATGCGTTGGCAGGAGCCCCATACTGTGGCACTTGTACAGTGCGAGTCCAACGTTGACCAGATTGCCAAGTAGGAACACCAGCTTCTGCCCGGTGGCGGACACTCCTTCGATCACCCTGAACGTGGAATGTGTCGCGAGGATGCTCTTTACGGGCCGTATGAACATCATGACCACCATCATGATAGGGAAGATACTGATCGAGTTGCCGGACATGTACATGATCACGAGGTTCATGGGGAACTGCTTGATGGGTCCGAGGGCGATTTCCCATGACTTTTTCAGAATCAAATGGCTCTGGTCGGTCGGGTTCGATACCCTGTTGCTGACCACGTCGGCCGACGGGTTGTAGCCGGGCGGTGCCGGGATATCCGAGTTGCTGCTGCGGGGCCTGCGAAAAAAAACACAGCGTGAGCACGGCGGATTGTTTGCACGGATCCCTGGCACACCCGCATACTTACTTGGTATTGAAATCTAGGCCCCACTTGAACTTCTTGCCCACTACCTTCGATGCCATCGTGTGCTGCTGGTTGTTACGGATAGTAATTAGCCTGGAAACTCGGTCAGTCGATAGAGTTAATTTAGTTAAGTAGTTTAGTTAACTAAATCCGAAAATCCGGGAGTTCCGTGTTTTGCACAGCCCACTTGACCAAATCGAGGATGCAAAACGTCAAACTGCGAAAACATCGCACAGATTCTATGATTTCTATAGTGTTGTTTACGAGTTGTAAAGATGTTCCGAACTGGCTCCGGGAAATCGCTGTGAAAATGGGAAGCATTTAGGTTTTTTGGACAATGTAAAGGAGATAAGAGTGAATTAAAACCGTTTCCCAACTCCCACCATCGTTTCCTGTTGGAAAGAAGTGGGCCAGAATCAACTGCAAAGAGCATAGAAATCTGCGGCCGTGATCAAAGAAACGATCGGAAACTGCACCGGCAAGTAGAGAGGATCTTGATACTGCTAGGAACTGTTGCCTTAACCATCGATTTCTCCTTCCAGCCATCATCGTTGTTGTGCGTTCGTAAAATCGGGAGAGCACGATGGCAGAAGAGGAAGATCCAAAGGAGTATCGCTGGGAGACGGGATACGAGAAAACATGGTAAGGAAGCTGCAGAACAAAAGCGTTTCACGGATTGGTTTTACCGGTTCTTCTCGTTATCGTTAACACCAGGGAGGCAATCAAAGAGGACGACGATGGATTGATCGAAGGATCCGTAACCGATATCATACAGAAAGCGAAGCGAAAGCGGCAGGCGATGAAGCGCGGTTTCAGCAAGCTCGGTATGATGCGCCACCTGTACGTCCTGCTCGATTGCTCCGAAGCGATGAGTGTGCCGGATCTGAAACCCACGCGCTTCATCTGTTCACTCAAACTCCTGGAGCTGTTTATCGAAGAGTTTTTCGATCAAAATCCCATCTCGCAGCTCGGTGTCATTGCGATGAAGGCAAAGCGAGCGGAAAAGATCACCGAGCTAAGCGGTACGGCCCGGAAGCACGTGAAGGCGGTGCACGCACTCAACACGCCGCTAACCGGTGAACCATCGCTGCAGAATGGCCTGGAGCTGGCCCTTAAAACGTTAAAGCTTGTTCCCTCGCATGCGAGCCGTGAGGTGCTGGTGATCATGGGAAGTCTTACGACCTGCGATCCGACCGATATTCACGTGACGATTGAGACGCTCAAGGCGGAAGGCATTCGTTGCTCGGTCGTTTCGCTGTCGGCCGAGATCCGTATCTGCAAGTATCTCTGCACCGAGACGGGCGGTACGTATGGTGCCGTCTTGGACGATGCACACTACAAGGACCAGTTGCTGCAGCACATCGATCCACCGCAGGCAGGCAATCAACAGGAGTTTTCCCTTATCAAAATGGGCTTTCCGCACGGCAAGACGGAGACGGGTAAGGAGCCACCGTTGACGATGTGCATGTGCCACATCGATAGTGCTGACGAACCGGCCAAGCTGACCTCGGGCGGGTACCACTGTCCACAGTGCTACAGCAAGTACTGTGAGCTGCCGGTTGAGTGTTCTGCGTGCGGTTTGACGCTCGCTTCGGCACCACATCTGGCCCGTAGCTTTCATCATCTGTTTCCGGTGCCACACTTCAAGGAGCTTACGCTCGAGCAAGTACAACAAGAAGCACGAGAAGTGCCGGTTAATAACTGTTACGCCTGCCAGAAACCGCTCACCATCGCCACGGACAAGATGGTGTACGAGTGTGATGCCTGCCGTATGGTGTTCTGCATCGATTGTGACATTTTCATTCACGAAACGCTACACTCGTGCGTTGGCTGCACCACCATTCCGGCATCGGCACAAACCTTGCAGGCACGAAAGCCGGTAGCTCCACCTCACAGTTTGTCCATAATTTAAGTTCCCTTCTATCAACTAAACGCTAGGCGTATAAAAGAAAAAGAGATAAATGGCTGCTTCCTGTCGATTGCTTCGATTAGTGAAGCAGTAGTCCAACAAAATAGAACATCAAGTAATCATTGCACGCAAACAGAAAGAAAGCACGTCAAGAAAATTCTATGGATTGGATCAGTTTCATTCAGTGAGTAAGCACGTATTGCGAGTGGCTAATTGAAAAAAAGTATCAATAATCAGCGCATCCCAACTCCTTACACCCACGAGATGGACAGATCGATTGTGTGGTAGGCCTAAATTAAGGTGGAATGGCGATATCAAGACCGATGATGCGGATAAACAGCGAACTCGTCTCGGTAAGGTAAGTTTTATTTCCTCAAAGATCCCACTCTGATATAGTTCATAGTTCGTCCTTTGCCACCGGTTGCTTCAGTGGATAAGTCGGGTCCGTTCAATGTCCGAGTCCAATTTTTGATATCGTGTAATATTATTCAACTAATCGTCCCGCCATCCTTCCACCCTTCCACTCTCGACGTACCTACATAGTGGCTAAATACTTGATTCCCACATTTGTGTGCACATTGCGGCTGTAAATTACGCGCAATACCCTTTGTTGTACCTCGCCTGGTCATCATCACAGGTTTTCTCCTTCAACTCTACTACCGTAATTACAGTACGAAAGCTGTAGGCAGGTACAGGACCGGTTCTGCAAATGATAAGAGTGCTTACTCCGGTGCCACGATAAACGCAATCGAGCCGAGCAATGCAGCGCGAAATGTGTACAACGTTTGTTTGTTCGTCTTTTTTATGGAGCCCTTTTTGGATGGCTTAATGAGGAAATGTAATGACGAACGGGCTTGGATGATCACGTTTCGGTGGGCTGTACACGCCTTGTACGTACGTACGATAACCGCTGCGATATGGAGAGATCGCGCTACTACTTGCAGAAGTGCAGGAGCTCATTTCGAGATATTACCAGATCAGGAGTGTCGCAGAAAATGTCCTGGAGGGTCCCTTTCTTGGTGGGTGAAAGTATCTCTAGTCAACGCTATCCACTATTCTTTGACAGAGATACCGATCAATGGTCTGAGCCTGAGACATAAATCATACGAAAGCACATGGCTTGTGCGATAGTAGGCCACGGCGGCATTGCGATAGCTTGCTGCGGTGTAATAGCTTCCGAAACAATATCTCGCCTTATCGCACCGGTACGCCGGGTAGTGTTCATTTGCTGTAAATTATGTCGGCGTACCAGTGCGGCCGATCAAGAATCCGGCCCGAACTAGACGATCCGATAGCGGCGGTCTCGTAGTAGAACGACAACAACATCATTACTCCAATCTCCGGCTACGGTATCCATTCACCCACTGAATCGATTGCCCAATCACCCTGCGATCCAGCCCTATAATCTTCAATTTCGGCATCAATCAATGTGGCCGCGTCACGATTGGCAATTTTGGGTGATTCGGAGGGTGGATGGATGTGTTATCACTGCACATTGTACCCCCGGGTTAGGATGATAACGGTGCCGCATACCCAGACGATACGACCTGGCTGGTGGATTTTGTTTGAGGATCCGGTCAGAAACCTTTTGCGTCACAACACAAGTGGCTTACCAATGATTGCTACAAGTGCATTTAAAGCGGTCTAAGGCTTTTTTGCCTAATATGTTTAATCCGAAACTACATCGCCAAATCTAATGTTTAAGGATTTCCCCAAGCATGCCTTGCATCGCATCGCATCGCATCGAAACCATTCAATCCGTGATGATAGCGCACGCCCTTGGACTTGTACAGAGGAGTGTTTATAGTCTTTTGAAATGGCGGCTGGTCTAATTGCATGGAAACCGTACTATACTGCCCCCACTGTGCCAGTGCAGGAGTATAAAGCGTCGCGGAATCTAATCTGAAGTCGCTCGCAGAAGTGGCCTTAAGCACGCGCTTCCAATGACGTAGTCACATTTTTCCGTCGAGATTCGTACTCCAGATTTCGAGTGCAGGCAAGTCCAATCGACCGTTGGCAATTCTGCAGTCAGCTGGTCAACATGCCACCTTTTACTGTCTCTCAATTTGGTTTACCCAGAGGAATATGATGTTGAAGTGAAATCGGTTGTATCCTGCTAGTAAAGAGTGTTGTAAAGCTCTTGAACAAATATATCATTTCAACCAGTTTTATGCACAAGCTGTACACATTTAGCAACTAAACGAGGTATTTGTGTCGGTTTGGAGAGGTACAGGAAAAGGAAAGACAAAATATTATCCTGCATTAATGAACGAAGTAGGATAGTTTGAGGGGTTTATCATCTCGCCCATCGAACGATAACATTAGCATCAATCTTAGCACATCAAATCCACCGAATCTAATACATTGCCACCGCCTGCTCCGCGTTCGTGGCGCTGTACCTCCTGAGCAGGTGATCGTCATTGTCATCGGAAGGCCGCCAGTCAGCCCAGGTCGTTGCGTTTCGTGGTGTCTCTTACTATTACCCTTTCCTTACAATCTTACTCACACACCTGCGTACAGTTCTGCTCTGCTCTCTGCGATCCCGCGGTAGCGCGTTTCGCTATCCATCCATCCATCCATCCGTTGGACCACCATTAAGCGCCGCGAACTACCGAGAGAGAGAGCGCGTGCGGAGGGGCTCACCTGAGCAGACCTGATGTGGAAGTCGCTAGAAAAAGTGCACAACACTCCAGCAGCAGACGCCGACCGGTACGGTCTGAAAGCGTTAGTACCTCACATTGTCACACGCGCGTGTTCGTCGGCAGCCACGGTGGTACCTCCCCTTCGCTGTTTACAGATCGCCATCCGATCGGTCTCGACATTTCGTGTGCCAGTGAGCCAGCGGGCGTTGTGCAGGTGATCGAGTCGAATCTCGAGTGTCCGTAGCGTGTTAGGATTGGCACATTTTCGTCTAAAGCTTAGCTTAGGCGAAACAACCACAATACACAGTGCAGTCGTAGCGCGGTGCTATAAAGCTTTGCGGTTCCAATTGGTGTCAACGGCGGAAATTAAAGGTAATCAAAGTTCGGCACAAAACACGAAAAAAAAAAAATTAGCGCAGATTGCATGTGTTGTTGGCCCAATCGAAAAAGGTGTTTTGAAGTACTAACCGCAACGCCATGCGAGGGGTTCCACGTATCCGGCCAGCGAGTTGTATCACTGCGAAAGAGAAAGCTGTTTGATGTAGCTGGCAAATTTGAAAACGATTGCCACAGCCTTCTTCTCTCACGCGATCGTCCCGATGGCACCGTGCTCCACTTTGGGGCGGTTACTCAAGTGTTCTAAACGTGGCCTGCTGCACACCGCCAGTCACCTCACATCCCACAAGCATCCGTATATGAAGCACAAGGTTGGCGAGGTTTGCGCGACTCGCGAGGATATGGTCGGGGACAGCGACTTGTTCTAATGGTTTACGTATTGCCTGCGTTACCTCTCGCCTGCCGAAGTGTGCTTCCCCGTGAAACCGTGGCACGTGCCTCGTCAACTCGATCTTTATTGCTGATGAGTGTCGCGTAGTAGTCCAAAGCCCTTCGGCCAGTGAGCAGCGAGGCCCTAACCTTCGAAAACGTGACACGGTCCGTTCGGTTGGCACTAATTGGGCAGTGGCGGTACGCAAGTTGCGTAAGTGGCGCTTTTGATTTGATTTGATTTGATTTAAATCCTCTGCTTATTCCTGGCGGAAGGCGGAATTTTCCGTGCGCATCCCTCATTTTGAGCACTTGAATTTAATTTCCATCCCCCAGTGACTTTGCTCGATCATCGTGGCCCCATAATCCATCAACAGCGCTCGGGTGGTGGTCAAGCTGCGTGGTTTATCTCACTGTTGAAATGGTGACAAGCTCTGACGCTGCTTGTACATCGCTTGCATTCGCTCTGCTTCCCCGCACTGCGTAATCGATCAAAAAAAATTTACAGCGATTATTGTGTGAGCTGCGATCCCCTTCCCAAAAAAAGAAGCAGTTCGTTACAATGTAGACAAGCGTAAATGGTGAATTCTTCAAAAAAATGCACCATCCCTTCCATGGGACCCCAAGCAGGAGCATTTCCCCCCCCGGGCTTGTTCCTGCTGATTTCCTTTCTTGTGGAATTATGATAAATGATGGTCGCAACGGAGAGCCCCATTAATTGATTTGTGTTGGGAAAATGATTGATCTTTCGCATGGATTGCTCCCTCATTAGCAAGGGAATTGTTAAAAAAATGGCAATGCCTGAAGGCACATTTTAATCTTTTTTTTCTTCTTTCGCGCATCAATTAAACTCTATTTAAACGAACGTGTGTAGTCATCTTTTCCTTTTATGGAATACTTTCGGCGGAATTGCTGAAGAGTAATTCTGTGGAAGTTTTTCTAGAAACTAAATGTGAAAAAGGATCATATTAAAGGGTAAAAAATGATAAAAAAAAATAAAAAACGGCAACGGCAACACACCTTCGATTGTGTGTGATCATGCCAACAAGCGGATATAATTTAGGTTCCGAAACCAGTTTTCTTTTTATCTATAAGGGAACAAGCTGGACCAAGAAACCAAGAAGTCTACAGAAGCCTGTGATAGGCAGCAGCATAGGGCCAAAGAGAGCATAAAAAAAAAAACTGGAAACCTTAATGATAGTGCATTAAACTCGGCACCGGCGACCGGACGTGTGTTGTCTCTGCCCCTTTGGTTTTGTGGTATCGTTTCGTGTGGGGCTCGCGCGATGTGCAAAACATGTCGCCAGAAACCTGAAATGCGAATGCAAACGACAAGACCGTCAGGCCCATCATTTTGGGCCTGAACGTCCCGGCGTCCGAAATGGCTACTGATGGAACGAGCTCGATCGTAGAATCGTGGATTTGGTTTCTCGTTTCCCTTCGCATAGTATTCGCTTGCTTGCCCGCTTGGTGATCGCACCTTGACGAGAAGCCGAACGGCATTGGCGAAACGAGTTCCATCGTTTGGGCTTTCGCGATGAGTGTGGTGTGGACCAGAAGATCAGAAGGGGGAAATCCAAAACAACTCGTGACGATGTTCTCGCTCGTCATGTTAATATATAACGCTAACCTCTCCCCACATGTGTGGGATGCGAAGCAAGTTCAATCCGCGAATTCTGTCTCATTCGCCGCCGCCCGGTACTTCCCCCAAAAAGAAGATATTCAGGAAACGTACGATGTACTTGAAGCAGCAGCAGCTTTTCATTCGGTGAAGGTACCTTACCCCATCACGGGCCCGTTGGCAAGTGGCATCTTCGTGGTGCGCTGTAAACACCGTATTTTATGGAGACGGAATCGAATCGTCCGCTATTCGTCTGCGCACGTGCAGTGTACAGCGGTGTGACGGTACTTAAACGATAATAGACTTCAATCGCTGAGTAATTTATGCTGCAACATTAACTTTGGCATAAAACTTTGGCGTTTTACTGACTTTCGGTTCGGCATCGCCGGCTTGCAAATTAGAGAGTAGCTTCCTCGCCGCCCCCCCAGAGACGACCCCCGTTTACGCAAGAAAAGTCGTAAAGTGTTCCAACAGGATGGCCCTGGTGCGCTATTACGCTTGCGCCTATATTCCCATATTTTTGGGAAGCGAAACTCAAAGCATTTTTAAACACAGATCACACATGCATCTAGCATGAAACTATGGTCTGTTGGACGAAAACCGGTTAGACGGAGGCTACGCGAAACGCTTTTCGTTCGCTAGATTCAAGGGTGATTTGAAAGTCTTGTTTTTGCTTGGCTGAAGCGATTGATCGGCATGGTGGCGGCCATAGAGGTGTTTTGTTTTTTCTTTCAATTCGAAGCCATGTTCTTTTTTTGTCGTTTCCCATTGCAAAACCACCCCAAAAGGTTTCGCGAAGAAGACATAAGGACTGCGGGTTGACCACATTGCGACCCACGCATGACCATCATGTCCTTCCAGTTTGGAAGCATCTCAAGTGACGCCGGAGGCCTTAGATAAAGCAACACACGAAATCACCCGCAAACCCGCAAATGGGATTTTCTTGTTTTTTGGCAAGACGTGATTGGAGCTGTATGTAGTTCGTGGTCTGAAGTGTTGACCTCGTAAATCTTTACACCGGTTGGAGCATGCGTTAATGGTTTAGATACTGATGGTGAACTGGGTGGGACACGGATACATAACCTTATCCGAGTGAAATTAATTACATTTGCATATTTCTCGTGGACTGTGAAGGTCGGTCAGTGATGATCGTGTGCTTGCTACGCTACGCTATGCTTTACAATGCTATCTTCACATCGTATCCGCTGACGGTTCGAACTGACGATCATTAATGTAAAGATGCCAACCTTAACCTCATACATGCACGGATCGAGCGTGCTTCATCGTATGCATCCCGTAGGTACTCCGTCACGACTAATGAGATAATGATGTGCGAATATTGGGAGAGCGGCGGAGTGTTTGCGAAGAGTCCTTCAAAACTCCTTCAAAAGAACGGGAGAAGTTGATGGACTGGAAGTCAGTAAACCTGTGTTCGTTGAACGATCTTGCGGTTGGAGGCATTCATATGCAACCCATTTCTTGTGGGTAGCGGCGAACGGGAACCGAACCTCCCCACCTCGTTGTGCAATTAACCTACTTCCATCCATTCCGAGCCATTACAACACTGGGGGTGTCGACAATACTGCGAGTAAATTTAAATGGATGGCTATGTTATCTGGCGGGTTGCAGAGAGGGCTCTCGCTGGATATGTCACCATCCCAAATCCAACCTTTCTGTTGTTTTTTTTTTTGGCTTTTTCGTTTTTTTTTAATCAAACTGTTGGCAGCCACTTGTCTCTATCGTTCTGAATGAGTTGGCTTATCATCGTAGGCCTCGAGTTGTTTTCTACAATCGCGGGATTGCCGAACACTGAACAATGTGTTTGGAATCGCATTGACACGATCCATCATCGCACGGTATCCGGCATTTTATCGCTGATAGTACCGGTCTAGTAGATAGTATGCGGCATACACAATAGTCTCTGTCATCGTTTCGTTTCCGTAATGGTTTGTCATCGTCGCATGGTAGACGAATTGTATGGATTAAGGGCGATGGAGTTCGAAGTTTGAAATCAACCATCAACTGAATAAAATAAATAAGCAGATGCAAAGAAGTGTAGCAGCGTAGTGTACCACCAACTCGGTGTACCTGCTCCCCCTAATGATGTCAATTCAAGGCACTTGTCTTTTACCTTCTATTTATAGCGATCCTCTCATGGACTGGACAAGTATTTTAAATTTGCATAAATATGTGTGGTGTATGGTTCGACACAGTGAGTGTTGCCCACACACCGTTACGGAAACGAGCAATTGATCGGGATAATGAACCATTTAAATTACTCCCCTTAACTGTTCTTTAGCAGTTTTTTTGTAAAACTTTAAAATGTTTAAACGACACAAGAATCTATCAATTCGAATGGGTCTATTGTTAACGTATCTATTGGATTTATTCCTTTTTTCAATATACCTTGCTCCTGTGCTTGAGATCAGAATAGCAAGAACGGAGAGATTATAATGATTCAACGATATAGAAATGTCGGTGCACGTTGGCAGCCACCGGATACATCGATTACATTCACTCACGTTTACTCCTCCGGTAGCTCCTGAGGCATCTATCAAGCCCCATTTTAACACGTTCTTCTAAGCCTCTTCACCTTGACGCCGCGATAAAATGCCCACCTGTGTGCTGACTGATTACACACGCGATTCGCTGTCACCAGCATTTCATCGATGATCACAGAGAATCGCTCTATGGATGCTCACTGGCAACGCTTACGTTTCGAACGCTTATAGCGACATCGATGGCATGCATGAACGCGTAACATTGTCGACGACCCTTGCGATGTACTCCAGGCTAATCCTACGGGGCACACTCTCCAAAAATGTAACGGCCGCCGTACTATCGGCCGTGCAGGTCTCAGGTGTCGGTGCATTATCTGTATGGCGTATGGCACCATCGGTCCGGCAGTGCTAAGCTGCTGACAAACATTCCTCCCACATTGCTACCGCAAACCCCTTCATT
Organism: Anopheles aquasalis; assembly: GCF_943734665.1. Taxonomy (NCBI): domain Eukaryota; kingdom Metazoa; phylum Arthropoda; class Insecta; order Diptera; family Culicidae; genus Anopheles; species Anopheles aquasalis. Next base: position 10,576,936 of record NC_064878.1, on the reverse strand, counting down.
CGCGACGCATTTCGCTCATAGCGGCGTGTGGCGCTTCTGTGGGGCGTGGAACAAACCGCCGTGGCGGGGGCGGCTTGGTGCCAGCTAAGCCGGTGGACCCAACGCACCGATAAAGCTCGACGCGGCGTTCGTGCGCACCACAAGTTATCTAAATCGTTCTGTCAAACAAACGAATCCATTAGGCCTCCGGGGGCCCTCATAATTCACGCGTCGACAACGTCTAATCGGGGCAATTGACGCCAATCGTCGTACGATGGATCGTACAGGGTCTATATAAGCCCTCGGCGGTGCTATCACAGCCCCTAATTCGGTTCAGGGACTTATGCGCTTCTTCTTCGGGCTCCAACTGATTAGAGAAACTGACTGGCGTGAGCCACGGGAACGCTGGCTGAAGACGAATCGGTGGTCGTTGGCATTCCCGTTGGGTAATTTCCATTCCCAAACAAACCACAATCAAGCAAACACTTGCCAGACCATCGGATTGCCAGATTCCAGTTTAGGAAAACGGTAGCCATGTAGTCTGCTCAGACAGGAAGCTTTCACTTCATCGTGCTGTGCAGTGCAGCGATCGGTTCTGTCTGCAGAAGCCACCATCGGTTACGCCTTGACACTTCCGTATTCCGAAGCCATGGCCACCACAACCGGATCGGGGCGAGTAAGAACCCATCGCACCTACGATCGCTCGATCGGTGGCGATGACATAGTGGCCTAGTCAAGGCAAACGTGCCGCGCGGGCCCTCGCAGCTACTCGCCGTACCCCGCCATCGCGATCGCTGCAGCGTTCGAACGCGAAACAGTGGAGCAAAACAAAAAGGTGATAGCAATGTTTGTTGTGCTGGGACGTGACGAGGTGGGGCGAGGGGGGACTAGGGGGGAGATAGCTCCACTGGCTCAGCATGATGGCAGCTGAGCAGCATGATTGCGCGATGCGGCGTTCGGTGCATGGTTCAATGGCCGTCCTTGCCGGGAGCGAGATGAATTATGTTGTCAGCGGTGGTCGATGTCAATAATTGGACCCCCCTTCTTTGGTGCCTAACCCGTCTTCCACGGGGGTTCAGGGGTACCATAACTCACCATTCTATCGATGCCTCTCGGTCGCCATACCGACTATGCTTATGCTGCGACTGCAATGGAAATGTTTACTGGTGAATTTCCATTCCGATTGCCACAACGACCATGTGGGTTCTGGCTACTGGTGGCAAACACGCCGATGGTTATCAGAAAGCCAGACGCCAGAGACGAAGCAAAGCGAAGATGAAGAATGTGCCACCGAGTTGTCATGCGCACGATGGTTCCCCACTAGATAAGCTACAACACTCTAACCTTATGCAATGGTTTAATTGCATTACATGTTATGACCTGTTGTGAACACCATTATGTTGCTACTGCTGCTGCTGCTGCATGCTGCTGCTGCAACGTTCGGAGTTCTTGCTAATGCCTGCGCAGCAACCGGACCGCGATGATGGCGATGATCGCACTGTGATCGTACTACCAGGCCAGGAGAACTCATTCACGAAAACGACCAATGTGTTTTGTCATCGGTGGGTCCATTGTTTTGTGAAAGCTGGTACGGCAAAAGGTGGCCCACTGGTGGATAGATCGGCGCTGGATAGATGGAAGGGGGCGCTTTTCGGGTGCGGATTGGCCTCAATATCTGTAGCAAATCGCCATTTTAAGCCAGCGCTCCACGGGGACATAAGAAATGATGTGGGCTTGTATAATGGTCACCCTCCGCTATTACCGCACACACTCGTTGAGGCGCGATCGCCATAATGTGGATGTGGTGTTATGGTCGCAAAACGTAGCCAATCGCTGGGGGGGTTGGGTTGGGAGAATCGATTTTTGAATGCCAACCTCAAACCATGGCACGGTTCAGGGCGTTTCGCTTTATCATTCTCTGCCAACAAAAGATTTTAGATCTGCTAGTTTTGTCTTATTTTTATCCGTTTGAAAACTGATAAATACAGAAAATGCACTACGGTGAAATCAGATTCTTCTCCCATTTTTCGCCAAGGAATAATCTTTAAAGCATGTTGTAAACACCTTCAAAGTATAGTTCGACCAACTGACTTTTCCTTTCCCAAGTATAATTTTGTTTTCAAATTTATTAACATTGTTGTGTCTTAGTCCGTGTTGTATGCTTAGTTCTGACTGATTGTTCACTGATATGTTCTATAGCCAGACTGCTTTAGATGAAACCGCAGTACCGAACGTATGAATTGGTAACGAAATGGTGCTAAGTAAGTTGTTAATATCTGATGATTGGCTGTTATGTTAGCGTCAGCATGTTAACCACAATCGAACACATCAATATTGGATCAGTTTGTTTGTTTGCCTTGCCTGTTAGCTCTCGGCGATGAGGCTCGCTGTACTGGCACAGGGTCGCTCCCGGATCATTAAGCGCGATGATTGGAAAGGCATATGCTCTGTCCGCTAACAGCTCAATTAGTAGTGCATGAGTGACTTGTTCCTTATTGTGCCGCCACTATCGAACGCTGACTACTCAAAATGTCGCGCAGCTTTGGATCTCGTAGCGGCCACCCAATTGTGCCCTTTACTCTGCGATGAGTCAGCGCAATAATGATAAAAAGATGTTTACCTGGCGAACGTAGAATGATTCGACACAAACACGACCACCGAACAGCATGTCCCCTTTGTCGCCCGCCCTTCAAAGGGCCAGTCGAATCGGTTTCGGTGTTCGGCATTTCAATCGCTAGCTACCGTGGTGAAGGTCATTGGTGCTGCTGGTCGACACCACCGTCAACGCTCCGAAACCTTTTTCAAGATCTGTTGCCACGCGTCGTATCCACCCTTCCTTGTAAAACGGTTGGCAAACGAGTTCGCGCGCGACTCTCATTACAATGCAACGGACATGCAAGTAGTAACGCGGTCGGTTGTCGGTCGCGGATACACGGATCTTAGAAAAAAAAAGTGTCTCTGAAAAGGTTCACCGTGGGACCGGTTTCGCTACTCCTCCGGTCGCGGCGATCATGTTTTAGTTGCTCAGTTCCACGTGACCTTGCTCAGTAGCCCATGGCGCGCACCATAGAGAGCACCAGCACCGCACCATCGAACTAATTTTATGCAAGAGAAATCACTTCGGCGATCGGCAGCATGATGGGACACGATGGTGTGGTGGTATGATCGTCGTCCGTCATCGTCGCTCCGGTACGGCAGCATATTAGAATACATTAATTGAATTTCTCCTGCCACGCGTGAAATCCAATTTTCCGCTTTCCTGCACCAATTCCGCTCGATAAGATTTCCACGTACGCACAGTTCGATCGTTGATAGTCCACTTATTATTATTTATGATCGAGCACAGTATCCCCGGCTCTGATTATCTGTAGTTTTTTTTTTTTTTTTGGGGGGGTCACAGTGGAGTCACTCTTCAGGTGCCCTGTCTGCTAAAAACCTTCAAATGGTGTATTAACGTTCACTTTTGTTTCCTTTCCATTTTCAGCTCTGCACGGCGAAGCGACGCGATCATGCGCATGGACAGCTCGTTACGACGGTTCTGGACCGCGTTGACGCGTAAGAAACAGAACGAAGACGATGGCTCGGAGTCACAGTTGGCGCGCGTTCTAACGCTACTCGATCTCACCGGTCTCGGCGTCGGCAGTACGCTCGGACTGGGTGTGTACGTGCTGGCCGGATCGGTAGCCCGTGAGCAGGCCGGTCCAGCGGTTGTCGTTTCGTTTCTGGTTGCCGCAATTGCCTCGGCCATTGCTGCCCTATGCTACGCCGAGTTTGCTGCCCGTGTTCCCAAGGCCGGCTCAGCATACGTGTACAGCTATGTCAGTATTGGCGAGTTCACTGCGTTTACGATCGGTTGGAACTTAATTCTGGAGTATGTGATCGGTAGGTTGCTCTCATGTGGAAGCCCCTCCCAGCGCTGTCCTTGGCAGTTTAACTGACTCTTATGCTTGGAATCACCTTTCAGGAACATCGAGCGTAGCACGTGGTATGAGTGGTTACATCGATTCGTTGGTCGACAACAAGATCAGCATCGCGATGCGTGATGCCATGCCGATAGATGTCGACTTCCTGTCCGAGTATCCGGACTTTTTCTCCTTCGTCGTGGTGCTGATACTGGCCGGACTGCTGGCGTACGGTGTGAAGGAGTCAACGCTCATGAACAACATCTTCACCGGCGTCAACTTGATCGTGATCGGTGTTGTACTTGTGGCGGGCGGAATGAACTGTGATCCGGACAATTGGTCTATCAAGCCGGAAGACATTCCAGCCGGTGCCAATGGAGGTGCCGGAGGATTCGCACCGTTCGGTTTCGCCGGCATTATGGCCGGTGCGGCCAAGTGTTTCTATGGATTCGTTGGGTTCGATTGTATTGCGACCACCGGGGAGGAAGCGCAGAATCCGGAGCGAAACATTCCGCTTGCGATCGTCATCTCGCTGATCATCATTTTCCTCGCATACTTTGGCATTTCGACCGTGCTGACGATGGCCTTGCCGTACTATCTGCAGGACCCGGAAGCACCCTTCCCGCATCTGTTCGAAACGCTTGGCTGGACGGCGATCAAGTGGATCGTCTCGATTGGTGCGATCTTTGCCCTCTGCACCAGCCTGCTCGGTGCCATGTTCCCGTTGCCCCGTGTGCTGTACGCCATGTCCTCGGATGGCATCATCTACAAGAAGCTGCAAACGGTTAATCCGAAGACACAGACACCGGTGCTTGCTACGATGTTATCTGGCCTGTTGGCGGCCATCATGGCAGCTTTGTTTAATCTACAACAACTAATTGACATGATGTCAATAGGAACCTTGCTTGCTTATACGATCGTGGCCGTCAGCGTGTTGGTGCTTCGTTACCAATCAGAGGAGCTGATGAGCACCACGGGCTTCAGTGTAACCGTACCGGAGGTGCTCCGTCAAATCGTCAATGGATCGCGCATCAAGGAACCGACACACCTTTCGTCGGCTATCGTCAAATTCAGTGTTTGCATCTTTGGTAAGTCATGGGAACAATGCACGGTAGCTGTGCTTCCGTATGTCTAACTCTCCGTTTCTTCTCCTTCTCCTCCGGATAGCGGTGTTCGTCTGTGGTGCCTGCGGTATTCTGGTCCCGGCCGAGGACTATATCAACGGTGACTACCCGGGTGTGATCGCGGGATTGGCCATTCTGGTGGCCCTCATGGTTGCGCTGTTTGTCGTTATATCTCTCCAGCCCACCGATAGCGTGAAGCTTACGTTCAAAGTGCCGCTAGTGCCACTGCTACCACTGATTAGTGTGTTCTTCAATCTGTACTTGATGTTCCAACTTGATTCCGGCACCTGGATACGGTTCGCCGTGTGGATTGCAGTCGGTTACTTCATCTACTTCACGTACGGTATCCGTCACTCGATCGAGGGTGAGCGTTTGGTGATGAAATCGGAGCTAGCCAATGGTAAGGCGGCCAGCGCTCCCAACGGTATCGACAACACGGCATACGATGGGGAGGAGAAACCGGGATCCACCATTCAGCGTGCTTCGTATACGATAGCAAACGAATCGTAGAGTGGAGCGGATTCTTCCCCCCTACCCTATGTTCGATGGCAAAAGGTCGGAGCGCCCGCAGTATTAGTGCAAGCATTCCAAGCATTCCAAGCATTCTCCAATCGACGATCAACTCCTTCCGTGTTCGTGTTTAAGATTAGTTAAGTACAAAGCGACAAGCATGGACCGTGCATGGACCGTTCCATCCGACAACTGATCTACTACGCGTGCGTGAGATTGGACCACACTTACAGTGATTGTGATAATTATTGCATATTAGTTTTGTAAGAATTTACTAGAGATACATCGAAATGAAACAGCCGTCCTCCACCGCCGTCGCCTCCGCCGCCGTAGGTCGCCACTGTGATGTCACCCTTACATTCCGATTTATGTGGTGCCCATGCCTTAACGACACCGACACTCGGTCGTCATATCGTCAATCCTGTTCCATTCCTGTGGACCTCCATTTCATCGGTCACATTCCACCCGTTTGTGAATATCGCTCGTGCAGCTACCTCGCTAATGACGGCACTAATGACCGCTAGCTGTACCCCTAAGTGATTACTGTTAGACACGATGTTCATGTTCTTTTTGTTTTTATTATCCATTCTTGTTTTTAAATTCTTTTCCTGGCGATACTAAATGTTGTGACGAACAGACGGACAATAAATCAATCAAACCGATGGCGGGGTGGTCCTCTTCTTCTTCTTTTCCTCCATAGGCAATCTGCGCGATCGGTTCTATTGCTGCGGGTAATTCTTCGACCACGCGCGTCAAAAGATAACACTAATTTGGGGTCTGTCACGAGCATTTTGTACTTCCTTGGGCGCGTGGTTATCACTACAGTTCGGCATTGTTTTTTCGCGTCGAGCCTTCAGCAATTAACTCATTCATCAACGACGTCTCGTCGAAGTAGATGATAACGGTACCCCTTCCCATTGAATTACTCATTGGCCACGTGATAATCATTGATTTGGTTAACGGCATGTATCGAAAGTATTCTTCTCTGTTGTTGTTTGCGAAGTCGATCGATCGTTTCATTTGAAATGTAACTATGATTTTAGATAATACAAGAATTATGTAAAACTAGATACATGTGTCACCCCTGATAATGTCTATCGCAGCCATTACCGATATTAAAATCCTTTATAAGTATGTAACCAACATGCAAAACTCCGATTCTGTGCTTTTTGAGCCCCCGTATGCATTTTCAACTGAAGTTTATGTGGTGTTTTTTCTCATAAAAAATCATTTACCTGTATTGTTAATTTTCTAGAACATTTCATCAGATCGCATTTAATTCTTTAAGTTACAGGCTCATTTCATACAAGCCACGTGGAGCGTGTTCCAAATTAGAACGCACTAATAAAACTAAGGATGATTGTATTCTAAATCAACTGATCTGCAATTTTTTTTACTCAATGTTACCGCCTAAAAAATGCTTCAATAAACTTCGAACACCGGAAAAAACCGAAACAGCCTTCTTCGCTTTTCGTTTTCGTTGGTGTCTGTATCCGGCTGGGAAGGTAACATATTTGTCGCATCTGCTGCAGCGATGGTGTGACGTGAAGATCGGTAGACATTCGTGATTCCACGCGTTACCGTTGACTCGTTGGTTTCTTGCTTGCGCCTTTGAAGCACTGGTTTCTTCCCTCAGATCGTCAGGAAGGAGGCCGTGACGTTGAGCCTGACGTCTAGCATGACGTCGAACCTGACGCCGGAGGGCTAAATCCTTCGGGAAGTCACGCAACCCCTACTTGGGTGATGTATCTTGTGCGCTTCTTAATCAAACAGGTTCGCTTCCTTTCTAGTTATTGGCAAAGGAATGCACGATGTGGCGATTCTCGTATAACTATCCGGTGAATCGGCATGATTTTTACGTTAGCGAGAGTTGCGCGTGGCGCACGACGATTCTACGCTCCGCTGGCGGTCTCTTAGTGTGATGGCGATTTCTGCTCAGGTTTCCTGATCTTCTTGGCCCTGTTGTGTACACATATATCGTGCAGGCTTGATAAACGCGTGCGCTATTGTTAACTGATCCACATGTGACCTAATTTCAGTTCATGATGCATCCTTAAAACCGTCCTCCATGAAATGACCTATTTTACGCCACGTTTTGACCATCTTCTGTGAAAATTCCTTTACCTTGTTCACCTCGAAACAGTAATCTAGTATGCAAAAATATGACCACCAATCCTCTAATTCAGGCAAAACATAATATTATCATCTGAATTTCGGCAAAACAAAAAGAGGGAGCAAATAAGATAGCTCATGTGGATGTCAATTATGCAGAAAGGATATTAACAAGTCTGCCGAAAAAAGGTTATAGAAGAATACTTTATCTTATCTTAATAGAATGTAGTGCAAGGCTTTACTGTAGTTTTGATACAGATTTGCGCTGCATTGGGATTATCGCCCCGCCAAAAAATTTTGGTGGTTCATGACGTACCTACGCGCATGTGATCTAGCGGAGCATTTTAGGATCCGGCGAGACTCATGACGTATCCGTTAACACGCTCACGCTAAAACCAGACGGCGTGTCATTAAGGCATACGGCGTGTCATTAAGATACTTGATTAGCACCTTTCTGTTCCCAAATGTAGTTTTTTGGTTGCATCTTAAAACAATCCAATGAGAACATTTTACAATCTTGCCTTATCTTATGCAAATACTAGTGCAATCTGTATTTTTGTTGGTTTTTTTTATGCTTTACCACATCACGCAAACTCTAACCAATCGATTTTTAATAAACCTGACTAGCTCAAGGATTTTTCCAAAACTCAAAGAAATCATAATGTTCACCATACTAAACGTGTGACCAGTTAAGGTCTTTGCAGGACAAAGGGAAAAAGAGGGTTTCCATTAAACCACCATCATTCCTTAACATACAAAACCATGCAAAATCCTGCCAACAGGATATCAGACAGTACCATTAGAGAAACTAACCCGACCCCAGGTACAAATTTAGTTGATGATCGGGCTGGAAATTTTTTGTGTAATGCGGGGGCGTGGGAAAAAAACATGCAAACGATCTTTTTTTAATTACAAATTTGGATAAGATAAGATTATACGACTTTTTTTTCGTCATAGCACTACTAAATGCAACCTTAGCCCTCCCCCCGTACAATATAGTAGCAACACGGTGCTAAGTAAGTTGTTGATATCTCAATGGAGCGACAATTGTGAAGGTTTGTTGTGACGACGGTTCTGCTGTGTTAGCAGGAGCGTGTTAACCGCACCACGAGTTTAGCTGCATGCGGCGCTTGCACCATATTTTTTGAAGGGGGGGGTTAGGTGATAAAACAAAAGCCGGAAAAATCTAATTCAAAGCTACAATGTGCTCCTAAATGTCCACGAGAGAGACCGAAAGGGCAGAAAGGAAAGGTGGGAGGAGCGGTCACCTGATCGGACCTGATATTTATGTCCCTAGAACAGCCAGCGAGCAGTCCTGCAGCAGGCGCCGTCCGGTACGGATTGAAAGCGTCAGGAGCTCACACGCCGCATCAAATACGCGCATGTTCCTTGCCAGTCACAGTGCATACCGGCGGGTACCATCTCCTTCGCTGGAGTCAGTGTTCACTTCGTCCCAGTGAGCCAGCGAGTGCTCTGGTGTGCAGGTGATCGAGTCCTAATCGAGTGTTTGTAGCGTGCATGTACTCGCACGTTTTCGTAAGCCGAACCATAGGCGGTACAAAAATAGTGTTCGTGTGGTTGCATATGTGTAAAGCTGCGCAGGCCGCGAGGTGACCCCTACTCACCAGGAGTCCGGTAAAACACGGTTCCACAATCGAATCGACGACAACCATCGACGTGAGCTGCGGAACTTGAAAGGTAATTCAAGTGCGGCACAAAACAAGGAAAAACAGTAACAGTAGTTTTACAGATCGTTGATTGAAGGACCCTCTATCGCACCTTAAATGTAGTTCCGGTGTATTAATGTGCACTCCTTGTGTTTGTCCTATCCTTTACTCTGCCAGCGAAAGCAATACGATCATGGACAGCTCGATAGGACGCTTCTGGAACGCGTTGACGCGTAGGAAGCAGAAGGAAATTGATGGATCGTCATCACCACTGGCGCGTGTCTTGACGCTGTTCGATCTCAGCGCCCTTGGCGTCGGCGGTACACTCGGACTCGGTGTGTACGTGCTGGCCGGATCGGTAGCCCGCGATCAGGCCGGTCCAGCGGTCATCATTTCGTTCCTGGTTGCTGCATTCGCTTCGGCCATTGCTGGCCTGTGCTATGCCGAGTTTGCTGGCCGCTTTCCGAAGGCCGGTTCAGCGTACGTGTACTGTTACGTCAGTATTGGCGAGTTCACTGCGTTCACGATCGGTTGGAACCTGGTGCTGGAGTATGTGATCGGTAAGTGGTCCCTCTGCTGGAAGGATCTCCATTGCTGGGGGCCCTGGTTTGATCGTTTGGTTTCGATTACTTCCACTCTGATCCAGGAACATCGAGCGTAGCACGTGGTATGAGCGGTTACATCGATTTGTTGGTGGACAAAAAGATCAGCAGCACACTCCGTGATGCCATGCCGATACACGTCGACTTCCTGTCCGACTATCCGGATTTATTCTCGTTCATGTTGGTGATGATACTGGCCGGACTGCTGGCGTACGGTGTGAAGGAATCGACGCTCATGAACAACGTCTTCACCATCATTAACCTAACCGTAATCGTCGTCATGATGGTGGCGGCCGGATCGAAGTGTGATCCGGCCAACTGGGCCATCAAACCGGAAGACATTCCGGCCGGTGTTAACGGAGGTGCCGGTGGCTTTATACCGTTCGGATTCGCCGGCATTATGGCTGGTGCGGCCAAGTGTTTCTACGGATTCGTTGGGTTCGATTGTGTCGCAACGACCGGGGAGGAAGCGAAGAACCCAACGCGAAACATTCCGCTCGCGATCGTCATCTCGCTGATCCTCATCTTCATCTCGTACTTTGGTGTGTCGGCGGTGCTGACGATGGCACTGCCGTACTATCTGCAGGATGCGGATGCACCGTTTCCGCATCTGTTCGATTTGTACGCTTGGACGGCGATCAAATGGTTCTCGTCGCTCGGTGCGATCCTCTCTCTGAGTACCAGTCTACTGGGGAGCCTGTTCCCGTTGCCCCGTGTGCTGTACTCGATGGCCTCCGATGGTGTCATCTACAAGAAGCTGCAAACGGTTCATCCGAAAACGCAGACACCGGCATTCGCTACGATGCTGTCGGGGCTGTTTGCGGCGTGTATGGCAGCCTTCTTCAGTCTACAGCAGCTTATTGACATGATGTCCATAGGAACGTTGCTTGCCTATACGATCGTATCCGTGAGCGTGCTGGTGTTGCGTTATCAGACGCAGGAGTTGATGAGCAGCACGGACATCAGTGTGACCGTACCGGAGGTGCTCCGTCAGTTTGTGAATGGATCGCGCACCAAGGATCCGACGTACGCTTCGTCCGCCGTCGTCAAGTTTTGTGTTTGTGTCTTTGGTAGGTCATGGGACGAGGAACTATAGCGCGATAGATGTGCTTCTAACTGTCCGTTTCTTCTCCTTCTCCTCCGGATAGCGCTGTTCGTCTGCGGCATTTGCATCATTCTGGTCCCAGGCGAGGACTTCGTCAACGGTGATTATCCAGGTGTTCTCGCGGGATTGGCCATCATGGTCGTCCTCATGGTTGCCTCGTTCGTCGTCATATCGCTTCAGCCAACGGATAGTGCAAAGCTGACGTTCAAAGTGCCGCTGGTACCGCTGCTGCCGCTAATCAGCGTTTTCTCCAACGTGTATCTGATGTTCCAGCTCGATTCCGGTACCTGGATACGGTTCGGCATATGGATCACGGTCGGTTACTTCATCTACTTCACGTACGGTATCCGTCACTCGATCGAGGGTGAGCGATTGCCTATCAAATCGGAGCAGGCCAATGGCAAGGTGGCTAGCGCTCCCAACGGTATCGACAATGCGGCATACGATGAGGAGAAGCAGGTGGGCTTCCCCATTCGTCGGCCTTCGTACACGATTTTAAGCAAATCGTAAAACGAAGCAAATCCCAGCCCACTTGCCCCTGTGTTTGGCGGTTGAATCTCGAAATGCTCGCAGCAGTAGTGCAAACATTCCTAATATTTTCCATTCGACGATCAACTCTTTCCGTGTTCGTGTTCAAACTATTTTAACTACTAAGCGACACGCATGGAAACCGAGCACGGATCGATCAGAACAGATTGGACCACAGTTACAGTGATTGTGATTATTTGCTGTATATGAATTAGTTTAATAAAAATGCAAGAGAATTAAATCGAAAAGAAAATTACCACAAATGTGCTTAATGAGGTTCATTGCACCAAGGACTAATCGTTTTTATTGCATAGATCATACTAGACACACATTCATTTACTTCCCATTCCGATTACTTACTTCATTCGATTACTTCACATTCTTAGCACACAATCAAAAGCTTAAATGGTTCACTATGCTAAGAATTTTATTTTTATGAACTTACTAAGGATTGAAATCCAGGAATCTTTACAAGAATCTTCTTCGCAACCTGCAACATAGAATGAAAATAAAAACAAAGAACTCATCAAAGTAATATTAACTGCCCAATCAATGCGTGATTTTTCAACGTATCGGCGATAGCATAATCATTCGCGCCTAACGTTAGTCTAGCGTGCGCGACACTCTATTTTCGCTGGCCGTGACACAGCTCACCATCCGCACTCGCAAGCGCGATTCCGATGGCTCGGATTCAAGGGTAGCTGCTAGGGAAACCACCAATCTGCACAGGAACGAACGGAGCGTCTACCGTTCGGCCAGGATGTCACACCTAAACATAAACAGGTCGCGTGTGTTCGTGAGGCGGCCAGAGAACCATTTAATTAATACCGACAATCATGTGCGGTACTTATTTCGCTGGTTCCGCTCTGAAAATAGTCGCAGTCCACCCTCTGTTGCGGCTGCTGTGCGAACGATCCACCGCAGTGACAGGTAACGGTGTCCTCTGGCCGGTCCGTTTTTTGTGATACGAACGAAGTAAACCCCAAGCGTTGCAAACAAACAAGTGCGAAGTAAAGCTGCGTGCTAATCCGAGCGTCAAGGTCAGCTCTTCGTGGCAGTGCGTGCTACCGGTGCTCCAGTGTTCCTTCTGCAGGGAATTGAAGACAACGCGATCATCGAGCGGTATGTCATTAATCGGAGCGCTGTGGAAGGAAAGGTTGTCCTTGGTGGAAAACAACAATCAGCTCGTGGCCAAAAGCAGCCCACGGCTTCGACTTTGATCGGTGGTTACATAAATGGGTCATACCTGACTAGCTGTGTGATGGTGGACGGCGGTTTATTGACATGTTCAGAGTCCCGTTGGCATCATTGAGTGAGTGAGTGAGACCGACGGGTTTGCTGATGCCAAACGGTCCGATGGAGGCGCATGGTATCGGTACATTTTCGAACGCGTTTTGTTGCTACGATGACAGCACGCGCTGCCTCTGGACTGAACGTAGTAGCCATCGGGAATGCAAACATGCCGTTCGCTGCCTGATGCAACCTGCGGTCCGTGCTACTTCATATTGTGCGTTTGGATGGCGACACTCACGGGAATGGCAAACGGCCGGTCCCGATCATGACGGCGACGGCGTGCTCGCTAAAAATAGGGCAATTATTTAAGACCAACGCCCGTACGCGATGGCATGATGACCACGCGATCGCGGGATCGCGGGATCGCGGAATCGCGATTTTTGTCACACGATTCGCCGCCACCTCGCCCCAAACACAACATACCGATGGCGGCGATTGCGAGTGAAGCGCGCATGGAAGGGGAAATGGCGGGCGTGGAGTCGGTCGACGGCGAGGTCAATGCAAAATATTTCTAGGTCAATGGCCCGGCTGCGCAAACAAAGTGTCGCGCTATGTCGCGAAGAAAAATAACGTAACGAGAGCGTGTTTCTGTTGCCCATTTTTCGCTCGGCGATGCGCCCCGATGCAGTCGATGCGATTTTTTGTCCTTGGACCTGCACCCCGGGGAGGGGCATAAAGAGCGATTAGTAAACCGTGCGAGTAGAGAGAGTGAAAAGAGGACCATCTGGCTGGCGATAGGCAAATCAGAACAGTATTTAAATGGGAACCTATCATAGGATGAACTAGAAACGCACAACAAAGACAACTGGGGTGTTGAAAATTGTTCGAGAACTGCCTGCAAACAGGGCGATCAATCCATTCATTAACATTCATTTTATTAAATAGCAGAGTTCCATTATCAAACTGCCATGCAATGCTTTCATGAATTAGTTAGACTATACAATTCCTATAAGTAATTTCAAATAGATATTCTGGAAGAAACTCTTTCAAAAAGCAACAGTAATTGAAGTTTTTTGAAGTTTTGCATTATAATTTTTTCATTTATCATTTATTTAAAGGAATCAATTGGTGAATACTATTAAACGAAGTTATTAAAAGCTTCACCCAGCTGCTCTGTTTCATCAGTTCGACAAATGCAGTTTTTGATGTTCCTTGTCCTCTGATCTGCTCAGTCCTAGTGTGTCCTTACCTCTTGACTTGTATTATGTTACTTTCAGCAAACAACAATTTAAAACCTCGAGCCAAAAACCCCTGTTGTATTAATCATCCTATCCTTATTATCCTCCTGGCAGCTGACATGAACCGAATGGAGAGCTTCTGGAAAGCCGTGAGCCGCAAGAAACCGAACGACGACGATGGTAGCCACTCGAAGCTGGCCCGCGTGCTGACGCTACTCGATCTCACCGGTCTCGGCGTCGGCAGTACGCTCGGCCTAGGCGCGTACGTCCTTGCCGGTTCGGTAGCTTACGAGCAGGCCGGTCCCGGTGTCGTCATCTCGTTCGTCATTGCGGCCCTCGCCGCTGCCATCGCCGGACTCTGCTATGCCGAGTTCGCCTCCCGTGTCCCGAAGGCTGGTTCGGCCTACATCTACACCTACATAACGATCGGCGAGTTTGCAGCGTTCACAATTGGTTGGAATCTGATGCTGGAGTACATCATTGGTGAGTTCCTTGGCGAGGAACATTTCCTCCATAGAAAATCCAATCGTTGACCTTCGATCGATGTTGTGATTGATTTCTCCGCAGGCACTGCGAGCGTTGCGCGTGGTTTGAGCGGATACATCGACGCGCTCATCGATCATCGCATGGGGAATGCACTGAAAGAGGTGATCGAGATAAAGGTGAGCTTCTTGGCCGAGTATCCGGATGTGTTCTCCTTCCTCGTGGTCATGATCGTGACGGCCTTGCTAGCGTACGGTGTGAAGGAATCGACGCTACTCAACAATCTGTTCACCGGCGTTAACCTGATCGTGATCGTGGTCGTGCTAGTGTCAGTTGGCATTAAGGCGGATCCGGCCAACTGGGCCATCCGACCGAACGATCCAAGCATACCGGCCGGGCTGGACGTTGGCGCTGGCGGATTCCTCCCGTACGGCATTGCCGGTGTGATGGCCGGTGCGGCCAAGTGTTTCTACGGGTACGTCGGGTTCGATTGTATCGCTACCACCGGGGAGGAAGCGCAGAATCCCTCGCGGAACATTCCGCTCGCCATCATCACCTCGCTGCTGATCATCTTTCTGTCCTACTTCGGTGTCGCGACGGTGCTGACGATGGCACTACCCTACTTTATGCAGGATCCGGTCGCACCATTCCCCCGGCTGTTCGACTATCTCGGCTGGCAGGAGATCAAGTGGATCGTTTCGATCGGTGCCATCTTTTCGCTCTGCACTAACTCACTCGGTGCCATGTTTCCGTTACCGCGCGTCCTCTACGCCATGTCCTCCGATGGGCTGCTGTTCAAGCAACTGCGAACGGTCAATCCGAAGACGAAGACACCGCTGCTGGCTACGGTTTTGTCCGGAGTGCTTTCCGGCACAATGGCACTGCTGTTCGATCTACACCAGCTTATCGACATGATGTCAATAGGGACCCTGCTGGCGTATACGATCGTGGCCGTGAGCGTGCTGGTGTTGCGTTACGAGCAGAATACGAACTTTATCACCAGCACACAAACGAAATCCTCGGCCGTGGCCAGGCAGCTGTTCAATCTTAATTGTCTCACGGTGCCGAGCAGCCTTTCGTCGAATATTGTCAAAGTGGCAGTACTGATCTATGGTAAGTAGTGTGATGCGTGTGCCAAGGTTCTAATCGATTCTAATCGATTCTAATCGTTCACTCTCTCTCTCTCTCTCTCTCGGTCTGTGATTGTAGCCATCATCATTTGTGGCATTAGCGCCATACTGGCACATGGGCAGGACTATCTTAGTCAATACCATCCCCTCATCTGCACGCTGCTGATAGCGATGATCATCGTGGCACTCCTCCTGATGCTCATCATCTCCTGTCAACCGACGGAAGAGCGGCAGCTAACGTTCCGTGTACCGTGCGTGCCGTTTCTGCCGCTGCTCAGCATTCTCGTCAACGTTTACCTCATGTTCCAGCTGGATCTGGCGACCTGGGTGCGGTTTATGGTGTGGTTGGTGGCCGGTTTCATCATATACTTCTCGTACGGTATCCGGCACTCGTTGCAGGGATCCGGCAGCCAGACGCTCTCCGAGAGCCAGCTGGAGAACCCGTTCGCCATGTTCGGTACGGTGAAGCTGTAGTGTTTTCCGGTGGCGACGGCGTCATTCCGGCATTCCCCTCAAACTGGTCGTTCCGGTCATTCCGTGAACCCCGTGGTGAGGCCTCGGTTCGGCTCGGCTCGGCTGACCTCACTTGTTGGGTTGCAAGGTAGCAAACGGCTAATGTGCTAATTATGTGCTTCTAATGTACGATAGGCTAGGATAGTGAAGTAGGATAGTAGATCCTGCGGCGATCACCTCGGCGAACCCAGTCTAGTCATTTTGCGCTGAGTAAAGTGAGAAGAGAATGAGGGAGAGATAGGGAGCGCGGGCGTGCTTGTGTGCTAGTGAAGGTTTGTAGAAAGAGCTTCTTCGCAGTGCTACTGTTGGTCGCTGGAAGTGATGTAAACGGGTCTTGCGGCTGTTGTGTTATTCTCGCGATTATTAGGGCGTATTAGTTAGCGGTGCATACTTCGCCATTACTAATCACGAAACATGTTTTTTTTTGGTCATTTATTTATTTGTCACTTGAAACATAGAGCAGAGTAAAGCGAATTGTAAATGATTCGATCAGTAAAGCTATTTATTTGACCATCAAACGTTTTAATCTATATTAATGCAAGATTCTGGCTTGCAGAAAACGAAATTAAGTAGCTGCAACATAGAACTACCTAAGTAAAGGTTTGTTACACAAAAGTAACTTAAATCCTTTTCGGTTCTCAATTTTTCGTTCGTCAGATTGGTTGTATTTCTATTTTGTGAAACGTAGTTTGACATTGAAAACCTATCGCCTATCAGAAAACCTTTCATAAATATAAAAATGTAACGATCTTTATGCTTCTGTGTTATTAATTTGTATTTTAATTTCCTTTGTAAAAGATTACTTTGTATCAGTTTTGCAGTTCATTACTTCGATTACGCTACATTACCAGCGAGCAAGGCCAATCAGTCATTGCCAGGCGTATAGAGGCGGCATCCGTTTCAGCAGGAAATTAGGTCACCTCGGCCCCCGGTGGAATGCATGCGTGAAAGTTCATGATCATTTCAGCTCATTCTCCGTTCGGGACCATCGATCTAAGAAATTCTTGAGATTGTCACACACAGTGAAAGGATGGCCACGATCCACTTGCTACGCGTTTGGCTGATTGGCGCGGCGAGAATGAAGTAAGACATCAGGAGCGAGTGATTAAACCGCTAACCATTTCAATTCCACTGTCCGCCAGCGATAATGATTGGCAAACGGCGGTGCGGTGCGGTTCCTCTTCATCCCAAGACGTTGCAAGAGATGCGATGCCCGAGTACCGCCCGGAGCACGCTTGCAAGGTTAATGTGGGATGCGGTGTGGTCTGAGAGTGCATCTTAATCGCACCGACCCCCTCTACCCTCTCTTATTCTCTCTCTCTCTCTCCCTATCTGGGTATTGTTTTCGGTGTCAATGTCAGCAATCGTGTAAGAGACAGGGCCAGGCCAACGAATGGCGGCGTGGTCGTGGGCAATTGTGGTGAGTGGGAATGTAAACACCGTTTTTCACTTTTCCATCACTTGGAGCATGTTTCGTTCTGCAGCACTCGTACACGCGAATCGACAAACAGACGGCGCACGTGGCACGCATTCATTTTCGCCCCTTTTTTGCATGATGATGCTAAGTGAACCGCTAAGTTGTGTCGTGCTAAAGAATCTCGTAGCCAAAGCAGTTCAATAGAATGCAGTGTCGGTGTAATTGAAGTTGAAAACGGTGAACTCTTTCAATTAGCAAGTAAAGTACGCTCAACATATCATCCGCTGCTACCGTTACGCTCTAAATTCCTAGATTTAGGCAACAGTTTTCCACCGCACCGTAACACAGGTAACGGTGGGAACGTTTCGAAACTTTCTCTTAAAAAACCACAACGGATAAATCGCCCAAACAGGATCTCAGATTACCATGAAACGCCAGGCTTTCCGAGGATCGAAGCCGAAGAGATTGGTCTACGAGCGATCGAATTACTCATAATCCGCCCGCATCGCTTGCAATGTCAACCTGGTGTGTCGCGACATCCAGAGCCGACTGTCAATCGATCCACGCGTTCCGTGGTTCCGCTGGCTGGACGGAGGCGGTTCCTTTTGCCCGTTCGCTCGCACTCACTTGATAACGACAATCGGGAAGGATGATGAAAACAATAACAAATAGCCAGTGGCACCGCTCGGAAGCCATATGACGGTGGTTCGCACAGTTTGCGCCGCAAAACCAATACGCCGAAGCGGCCCGAAGAGATAACCAATCGGTCTTAGTACTCTTGCCTTGTTTGTCGTGGACCAGGGCACCAAACAGCCAGCCAGCCAGCTAGCCAACCAGCCGGACAGTTTAGTTTGGTCCACGAAAGCACGACCACAGCTGCGTAATCGAGGGAGTGAGAGTAAGCGTAACGGAGAGCCAGGCAGCCAGGCAGCAGATGCGGCCATCGACAACAGCTCGCGGTTGCGTTACATCTACTACTAGCTGGTGCGATCCGCGAGTAGCCATCGTGCCATCATCATCATCATCGCGGTCTCACTCGCGGTCAACCATCCATTCGGTTCGGTTCGGTTCCGTGGTGGCTCGCGGTGTGTGGCAAACAACCAAAAAGTCCAGCCTTATCCTGCTGGTGAGGCGCGAATGCTGTGTTCCGGTGGTGCGCGCGAGTCTGGTGCAGCAGTTTCCCCTCTGGTGGTCGGTTGTTTTTGGTGTTGGAGTGAATTGAAGATCAACATTGATCGCGCTAATTAAAACCACACGCTACGGTGTGTTGTTATTATCGTGCAGTGCGTCTGTGAGTGGGCATCTTCATAATATCCTCACGATCACGATCCACGAGTGTCATCGGTGAAGTGCTGTTGGTTGGAAACGGATCCAATTGAGCATTGTTATCCCTGGCCCCGTTTTCACTATAGGAAATCATCTTCAGTGGGCACCTACCGGGAGGGTTGTGACGTAAGAGTTTGCTGAAGTTTTCCACCGTCAGCACCAGACCCCCAACCCGGCCCTGTCGTTGTAGCAGTTCTACTTTTTGGTGAAACGAACGAGTGTATCGAACGGTCCCCGGTGCGGTGGGCCAAGTGAAGAGATCTTGCTGCTTTGATATTGCTCGTGGTCGTCGTGAAGTGATGGTTATCGTTTGCCGTGGAAGTAGCGCTCAGTGATAACAGGCGTCCCGTGTGTTGTCGCCCGTTAACGATGCCCAAGGCTGTGCTGCAGAACAACGTTTACGTGCCCCTCATATAGCTCGCGTATATATGTGATGAGCAGCACGGATTTATCTGCACCCTTGGCTACCGTTGACCGCTACCAGAACGCTTCCTGATTCGATCGCGACCACGCGACATCTCGCACGGGGTTAGTATAGAGACGTGGAAGACGAAAAGGAAGAGGTGCGATCGCATCACAGTTCGCAAGGAATCATCGCAATAGCCTTCCACGGGAATCACGGGACCCTGCTGTTCCTGACTCACACTGAAAAGGGATTTTTCTGAGATAAACAACCCTCGAGATTGTGCGAGCGTTCCGAAGTCGTCGTCGTCGTCGTCGTTGTCGTCGTTGGCGCCCGGGGTGATTGTCACCGGCGACGGTCCTTCGAGAGCAAGGTGCCTGCTATCTCTTATCAACCATCACTCAACGATCGTCATTTGTCAAAGACGGTTGATGGCCGGGCCAGCCAGTCTGTGTGCCGTGCTGTGCCTGTGTATTTGTCCCCGGGCATTCCTTCGCGGTTCCTTTCCGAAAATTCAATTCTTCTCTCGCACAGCGACACAAGTTGAAAAATATTTTTGAGATAAAAAGCGGGCGCTAATATTGTCGCGTCAGTTATCTGATAGCGCGCATGGATACCAATTTGGTACGACGTCGTGCCCGTACTGACGTACGCTACCGATCGGACAAGTGGTGCGCAATTTAGAAATGTTAATTTAGATTCGCACCACATGTCGCGAGGGGGAGAGGGAGAGATAGGAATGCAACTGCAATCGATACTGCTAGATAAAGGCAGACAGACTCCCAACTTTATTTGTGAACACAAGATTCCCTTCCAACGTTATGTTCAGGTTCAGAGAATCGCGCTTCTCAAATTACAATACAGCATCCGCATTCTACGGCTGGCACATCGTGTAATGATGACGTAAAGGGAGAATTATATGTCCTCACCCGAACCGCAGCTTCTCAGCAGAGGATAGCAGTGTTTAGATGGCCTAGATTATGGGCCAGCGACCAGCGTGCCACTGTCGTGAATCAGCCTCCGGATTTTCTCCCGTTTTGCAAGCAAAGATACCGTACTTGTTATCTCTAAAAGCCAGACCACGGTGTTGGCGTACGTCTCGCTGTGCTGTCATGTCTGTTGTTGGTGGCAGAGAACGTAATTACACAATACCACCTCGGACTGGCGGTGGTGGTTGTGGTTTTTGGACTTCCAACGGAGCGGATCCACTCTGGGGGCCCCTTTATACCGGCCCGGGGTAGCTGCGTTTATCCAACCAAGTGCGTTCCGTTCGCCTGAAAGCATAATGCGGAACATTTCGCAGATGTCGTCGCCATAGCAGGGGTTGCGCATTTCTATTATTTTAAAAGTGACAAAACTAAACTTCTCTAAAAACATCCTTGCACAATTACATGTTGCTGCAGTTTTACGTGAAGGATCTCGCTATTATCTGCATTGCTGTCACTCGACATACCTTTGATTGCTTATCGGTTCCATTTCGAAGGTATTTTTCGGACTCTTGCGTCGCGCTTTACTGCAATCTAACGTGAGCGATCTTAAAGCCGTAATTAGCTAAAAGCTGTTGATACGATCAACTAGCATGCAGTTGGAAGGTAAAAGACGAACCATTGGGTTGCTATTTATGGTTTTCTGATTGGTTTTGTCATAATTTTGCACCATTTACTCGTAACTAACTCCTTCATTGGCCTCGTAAAGTGGCCTTCTTTCTCAAAATTGACTGATTGAAACCAATGCTGCAGTGAAGGCGCTTGGAGCGCAATGAGTCCGTGTTTTTTCACCATTGGCAGAGTTTGCTATCCTGCGCTTCCCATACTGTGACCACTAACAGCAATAACAAGTGAACGAAATACAATAATTGAGCTGTGTGAATGAATTGATCCGTCATTGGTACGCGCATTACGCACCACAAAGAGCACAAAAAAAGGGATGCCTTATGGAGCATTTCCGATAGCCCTCATCATCCATCCGGTGGGTAGCATTATCGCTGGTGTTTCCGCGGCGTATCGCACGGGATTTATCACTGAGCTCACATTGATATCAGTCCCCTGTTCAATCCTCTCCTCTTAGCATCCACGATTCTGGTACTTTCACCTCACCGGGGGCGGACTTTTCTCCTGCACTCCTGACTCCCACAGCAACCATACGCAATCGCTAACGCAATCGCCTTCCCGTTGCCTATTCAGCAGCACGGCATCCGGCGAGATGTTTAATGAGCCCCGACCAAACAAGAGCCCTTTGTGGTCTTCGGTGCCGGCGATCAGATGCAGCTGATGCAGTTGATCGATCTCCGATCCGATCCGATCATGATGCGGATGCTTTTCACGGCCGTCGCAGCCGTCGTACTGGGCGTGTGCGTTGTGTCACGCAATCGGCACCGCGTGGTGCACTGGATGCCCACAGTACGAGCGCCCGCACGCGATCATGCTGCCTCATGTTGTGTATGTGCTTGCTCTCATAGCACCAATAAGCGGTCGAAGCACGACTGCAAGGTGCCTATCAGCAGCAGGTAGCGATGCTAGTGATCCTCACCCACGTACCCCACCCCACGTTGTGCATAGTTTGTTTAATTTCAATTTTTAGTCTCGGTTCAAGGAGCATACCGTGGTGGTTATGCGTGCACCACCGGCGACATCAACCGCGACGTGGTGTTAGCGCGCGCGCGCG
>NC_064878.1:10542500-10545000 GCF_943734665.1 Anopheles aquasalis | reverse complement strand
TTAATTTCTACTTTAAATGGTAACTCGCGGTAAGAAAATAAAAGATGTTTCGTTCCCTAAACTAACTGCCCCAAATTAGATGTTGATATGAAATCAGCTTACTCAAGAAACTGGCATCATGTGTATTTAAAAAAATGGGTTTTCAATCCAAAGTAGCCCGGTGTTGATACATTCGCATACCATGTACACTCCGAAACGGTTGTTCTTAAGTGATAGTCCTCCTACGTCGCTTAACCTAGCGTGAGGCATTTTACAATCCAACTGCCGACCCAGATTTTCGACTCTAATCCTAACGCAGTGTGTGGGCAAGAGAAGAGCATCAAATGTCCCCACCATCGGTTGTTCTGCAGTTTTGCGCCCTCTAGGTTTCTTTTTGCTTCTCGATTGGTATAGGCCCGACCTAGTGTACTGATGAGAAGAACATTACTGCGGTTTTTGTTTCTTGCTGCTGAATTTTAGTAGTAACCTACGAAGCCTTCTTGTAGAATACTCGCTTCGAGTGGGAAAGAGTGGATACGACACGATCAAAATGTACAATGTTCGAAGGGAACTGGAGATGGGAAGGGAGCAGGGAAGTGGAATAACACATAATTCTAGGCGATCTTTGCCCGCTGCCTGTAGCCGAGCATTGTGTTTGGTCGTTGAGTTTGTATGAATTCGTTTACTCTCATTCAATTTTACCGACTCGTGGCAGGACGGTGCTGTTGCTGAGATCGGTGATAGAGATTTGATCTTCGAGCAGCATGAACCACGTGGTTCAAGGGCACGTACCTGCTGATCGTGTAGTGTGGTACAGTGCCACAGTATTCTCTCGGTATTTTCATCCATGTTTCTCGATTTGTGTCTCTTGCTGCGAATGCTCTCGGTCTTATAGTGTTTAGGGTATATATATTTTAATTAAAGCTACTATGTAGGATGTTAAGTTTCTAGGAAACTCAATCGCTGTCAAACAACGGGTGGGAGAGGGGGGGGGGGGGGATTACTGGGAATTAGAATGACCCGGAACGTGTTCCGGGGGTTGGCAGGCTTGAAATAAATGCCCCAGAATGCCGTTACCTTCGCCGGCATGATACAGTCATCAAACACAAGTTTGATGATTGATTTAGTTCATGCCGCAGCATGGGAGAGGTGAACGATCGTAAAATGCCAACAAAACCAAGTCCACTACTGAAACGATTCACCACAGTTTGATTTGATCACATTTCATACTTCTTCGGTAAACCTAAACGTTATATTTTCATTCGTTTTATGCTCATTTACCGATAAGTTCGAGTCAGTGCTTATCGTACTTCATTTTGAATGGTAGAGCGAAGAGCGTATTTCTTTATAAAAAGTAACGGCAGCACTTGCATTCGAATGGAAATGCTTGTTCCTTACAGAATCGTTTACATTCCTTAAAATAGCGTCACCAATTGCTGTTTATCGGCCAGAGAAACACAGCACGACGCATGACGCGAATTGTCACTGAAATGTTAAACATTAATTGGATATCAATGCGTCAACATACGTGCTAACAAACGGAAAAAAATGCGACCAAGAATCACGCAGATTCCATCGCACAGAACACACCACGCTGTCGCTGTGGCGATCGGTGTTGGAACGGGTCCTTAGGATGTTTTGTTTTCATTTAAAAATCGCTAAGCGATAGGTGTTAGTCGTATAAATTCGAAAAAACCTTACTAGATCCGCTCGCTTTCATTTCTATGGGAACTACTTTACGCCAGTCTCTAGTAATCTCTGGCCGCATTCGTGTGCAAGAACTGGCTATTCTTTTCCGTGTACATTCCTTCCGAAACGGTTAGTGTGCTTTGTGTGTTTCCGCGATTCGCCTAGTAACTGAAACTGAACCGTGTTACGTGGCTATACTTTCATAGCTTCTCTCATTTCTGCTCTACATTACTGCTATTAGCAGTTTCGTTTTTTCTCATTAAATAAATATTTTTTATATATATATCTGTATATATATAACCTATGGTAGTATCTCTTAACAGTATTTTTTATTCTTTTTTTTTGTTGTTTTGTTATCTTCTTTTCTTTTACACGTATCGTACGACTGGTGATCATTTTCATCTTTTCTCACACTTTTCTTCACTTTTGCTATAGCATGCGTAGCAGAATACCACTTTCTCATCCTGCCCCAGTTGTGTGTGTGTTTTTGTGTCTGATTTGATTTAACTTCCATTTCGGTTCCACGCTTCATCTTAAATTTCATCAATACTATGCCGTGGATACTCATTTTCCATACCACTCCCCGTCCACTGCCATTTATCTCTGCGACTTACTTTCTTGATTTTCCACTTTATTTTCTTTTACTAATCCCTAGAATAGACTTGAAAAGAAACAACGGAAGTTAAAATTTTCACACTATTTCATAATTTTCATATATATATTTATGTATATATATATATATTTTTTGTAGTTGGTAGTAGTCGCTTAGCTGTGTTTGTCTAGTCGGTGTGTTGACGAGTGTACTTTCAGTGTTTGTTTTCCCCTTTTTCCA
>NC_064878.1:10532500-10537500 GCF_943734665.1 Anopheles aquasalis | reverse complement strand
ACGAAAATAGTAAACCAGTCAGCGAAGTATTGTTCGAACGATTGATTACACATATTGCACCACTGCATAGAGTTTTGATTGCAACGCGAAGCGCTGCTGCTGCTGCTGCTGCTGCTGCTGCTGCTGCTGCTGGGTTGGTTGCTAATTTGTTTTCGTCCTCACACTTCTCTCGCCGAACCACACAGCTGTTCCAGCGCCCACTGCGCTGATGTGTCGGGTCGATGATGGTGGTGTCGGTCACCCTGCGCAACTGATGACATCGCACAAGCTGGCGATCCACAGTTTTCATGCTGTATCGGCGTGAATTCTTGATGCCTGCCTTGATGTCTAGCTGAACTTTGCATAAAACGGGCCCAGCATATGGGAATGCGCACTCCTGGCGCAATGCGAAAGGGGGCGCGGAACAGGTTTTTGGAACAGAGGAAGTCGGTCCTCCTCGGTAGTTGCACAATTTCCACGGTTCTGCCTCCGCCGATGCTCTTGCTCGGTGATGCTCGATGATGATGATGGTGTGTAGGTTTGTTTGCTTGTGCGATGGCGACAACGACGACGACGACGGTGATGGCGCCTATGTTGATTCTATTGATTCGCCTTCAACACACACCTTTCTTCAGGTCCAAAAGCTTCGCAGCATACATACAACACCCTCTCCGGATGCACTAATTTATCGTTCCATTTCGGGAATTATCTGCACCTCTTCCTCCCCTCACCCCTTCGTGTGTGTTCCTGTTGGCAGATTTTCCACCGACAGGACTACTGTTCCTGTCCTTCTTCCTGACCCTTCAAGCACTCGCGCGCGCGGACGTTTAGCAGTGTGTGCCACTAATTACCACCACCGGGGCCGTGTCGTCAGTCACCAGTCGCCGTCGTGGTCGTCGTTTGGCCCCCAAAAAAGAGGTGACGGCGGCACGGTCATTCACGGAGCGGCAACGGCGAGTCAGCTGTACTCGCGCACGCACATACCCTTTTTCACGCAACCACCAGCGGCAGCCCTTCCACGGCCACATAACCCCGTGGAGCGCGCGTCCAGCACTTCCAGCGCCGTCGTGCCAGTTAGTCAAGCAAATTTCTTACCAACAAACGGCAGTCTTTTCCTTCGCTTAGCTTGCCACAACTTTGCTTGACAGCGCCGAGTCGCCTCAGGGTTAGTTACCGCACGCACGCAGTCCACCGTACTTGCCACACGCACACCAAAATTCCATCGCAGCCAGCCGCCGCCGCCACCGCACGCACGCAGTTCGCTCGCTCTCTCGCTCGCTCGCTCTCTCGCGCTCTCTTCGGACCCAAACTCACACGCACACACACGAGAGCGTTGCTATCCTTTTTTTCAAATTCATCTTTTCGCATTTTGACCCCCAAAAAGCTTCCATTTTTGCTTTGGTTTTTGGCCACCACACCACAAGACAGGATTTTGCACGGGTTTTCACTATCGTCACGCAACTCAACTCCGTACCGTTTCAAGTAGGCTGCTGCTTTGACTGGCGCGCTGGTGGTGCTGGTCCTCCTTCGAAACGTAGCAGCCCTTTCGCAGACGACGACGACCACGGTCCTGAATGCAGCTTCCCACGGTGTTCCTCCTGCGGTCCTGCCCTCGGGGCCAACAATGCCACTACACCACGGCACCACCTAGCCTCGCACCTCTGGTGGTGCTGGAGTTGATCGGCCAACGGCTCCGCAGCTGGTGCTCACCTGCCAAAAGGGCAAAACGTATCGCACGTCAATGCACGGTTGTTTGAGAATAGAGCAGCCCACCGTGGCCCTCAGCTGTGCGTAACACCAACGGTTTTATTTTTTCCTCGGTTCCTATACACCGCACCCCTTCTTCACCTTGTTTGCATCACCACGCGAGTTGTTCGAGGAAACCAGCTCAAACCTGCTTATGCTGAAAATGACAACGCGATGGCAAAATTTGATCATCGAGCCGCTAGAACCAAAACCAATAGAGACTGAGATAGGGAGAGAGCGCGCGCGAGAGAAAACGAGCGGTGGTTTTTGACGAGAGCGTAACCGCTCTCTCGCTTAGACTTCCCCTTCTTCACTGTAGCAAACGTTCCCGTTCAGCAAGTGTGTAGTGCGAATGTGGATTCAAATATGTTTAGTGAAAGTGTTTTGAATCGTTAAGAAAATTAGCCATCTTAACGATTTATACATCGAAACCATGGAAAATGAAGATCCAAGGTGCCGTTAAAAAAGGGTGCAAGGAGAAGGGTTAAAAATTTAAAAAGGTTAAAAAGGGTGGCAAAGCCCCGTTAAGGTAAGTGAAATTTTCTAAAAAAACATTCGATTTTCAAGACTTGGCGTGTGTTTTTGGCAAGTTTCAACTAGCAACTTTGTTTCTATCGTAGCCGTAGGAGTCTGAAATCAAATTTGCAGTTCACCAAATCACATCCTGCACACGGCCTATGAAAGTTTTTAATCCGCGAAAGTCGCGATCGTGGCCTATAGCACATTCAGTGCGCGCGGTTCTTGCCCAACAGAGAGATCAACCCGTTCTTTGTTACACGAGATGAAGAAAAGGCCAACATACACAAAGACACAAACACACGCATACCAGCGGCGTGGAAACGCATCGCAAAGAGCATAAGGATGGGATGAGGTGGTGGCCATATGATTTGCTTATATGTTGCAGCCCACAACGTGTGACGCGAGTCGGTCGACAACGGCGGACACGCACCGTGGCAAGGACGAGCTTTCTCTCTTTCTCTCTTTATGCGAGAAATTATGCTCTATGCTCGCACTCTCCCTCTCGCGCGCTCGCTCGTGCTATCCTCTTTGTTAGCGCTCTCGCGATATATCCTTTAGGAAAATTGACAAATTTTCGATATTTTTCGACACATTTTTAAACCAAAAACAATGGTACGGAGGTACAAGAAATACTCTATTCCAACCACATGCTTTATGAACGTAAATCACGAAAAAAAAAAATGAAAAACACTAGGCGGCTCCATCACTCCCCGGACCAACGGGTAAACGATCGTGTCAAAGGTTGTTGATCTAGGGGCTTGACTCGCTGGTGCCATTAGCCCGATGACTTTGTCGTGACATATGTGAGGAGGCAAATGCCCCGTTTCACAGCCACCAGTTCCCTGTCCTAGGCCGTGTTTCACAAACATTTTTCCTATGGAGAATTCGCCATTACAAAACATTACAAAAATTGTGTGCAAACTCCTAAGATATGAATTTCGTTCGTTTCGGTTCGATTACTACTGATTTCATATCCAAGATCCTAAGAGTTCTATCTTGGACGAGGCAGTTTTGAAATATCAGGGAAAGCATAGGAAGCCCATGCCCGATATCGATTTCACGGCCCGCAGGTCCAAAGTAATGGTTTAATCAATAGCGCTGCAGCAGTGGGCTGGGTGTCTAGCATTCGGGCCTTAATGACACACGGAACCCATGGTTTTCCACCTCATGCTCGACCGATCCAGCGTACATAATACACTCTCTACGATTCGGTAGCTTCGTGCATTTGGACAGCATTACCGGAAGTGAATTTCGCAGGTCAGAGAACACTTTGCGGCCATACGCGCACAACAACTGCACTGATGCACTTATCCTGAATGTGTCGTGGTGCTATTCATTCGGAGATAAGCATTAATATAAGCCTTTGGGGTGGGATCATGACAATCGGAGAATATTTTATCCAAAACCCAAATCCACTGCCACTGTTGCTACTATTGCCCGCTCATCGCTCATCGCTTTTGCCTAACACAATCTGAACAATGTTGCGGCACTGGAACTGTGCGATACAGCACCACCACAGCGAGTCAGCATGGGAACGCACTCACACTCAAGTACACCACATAGGAATGCTCGTTTTAATTCTCACTTATGCTGGACAACACAGGCGTGTTTCTTGTTAGGCCTACACAATCACACTATTGGGCCAAGGCAACACCAAGTGCGCTGCGAAAGGCTCACCACATGCCCACACGGAGGACGACGGTCGTCGTCGGTAGGATAAAGAGTGAAAAAAGCTCTAGAGAGAAAAGGCAAGATTGCACAAGATACCAGTGGGGCTCCCCTCCTAGCAGACCAGTACGGATTGGGGCCACCGATTCGTGGATGATGAAAGTATAACCATTATCCGAAACACACTCGCGTTTCCATTCTATTTTCAAGACAAAAGCGAAGAAACTTTAAGCAAAATTACCACAATCTGTAGCAACTGTATGGGCTTCACTTCGGCACACTTTTCATCCTTTTTTTTTTCGAGGGAACCGATGCCACTAAGCACAATCGTCGCTGGTGGTGCCTCGCATTGTGGCGCCTGGGCCACGATTGCAGAGGGGGTTTCACCCACGACCACCCGGAACGGCGATAGGCCCAGCTGTTATCCTGCGGATGGGTTTATTTCAGTTGCAAGCTGCCTATTGGACTGAGTAAATTCTTTCACCAAAAATTGTTAACAGAGACAAGCACGCTGCTAATCGACACGCACTCACGATACCGTCTCAAAGTATACTAGATCGAGGCGAGTTGGAGCATGCTGGAGTTTTCAGCCACTTGAAGAAGGGTCCATATTGGTGCTCTCTATTTGCTGTGTGAACTGTAGCAGAGAATATATTATGCTATCCTATACTCTTCGCTCTCACCGGCTCTGGCTCTCGCAGCTCAGAGTGCGTGTGGGCAAGATCCTCTCGATTGGTGGTCGTTCGACTTGCTTTGAATGCCAGGCAGCACTGTATCAACGCCAACAATGTCACCGATATTGATGGTATGTTCAGTGCCAGACTTCGATGTCAATAATAACGGAATATATTTTTAACGAGGCGAATTTTAATTAATCTAATGTAATATACAATTGTTTCCATGAGATGTCTGCAGAACTATCTCATAAGACTCAACCCAATTGCTCTATAGGTACCATCTAAGAAGTTTCCCTTTTTTCAATGTCTAAGCATAATGCACTACCCTGTATCTAGATGAAGATGAACCTCACGGTATCGGCAGCTTTTTTTTACTGACTGGCTTAATGGCCCAGAGGCGGCACATCACAA
>NC_064878.1:10510000-10525000 GCF_943734665.1 Anopheles aquasalis | reverse complement strand
AACGGACATGCGCGTGTGCCGTTTGCCGAATTCCGGCATCCGATAGACGGCAGCTGGAGGACGATGCAATGCAAACATTGTTCGGTAAGGACCACGGTGAGATGGGAGTGATGCGGTGTGAGTTGGTAAATAAACAGCGGGCGCAATTCTCTGCCGAACCACGCTTACTTCGACGGTACCACACGTTGCTGGGGTGCATTTCGAATGTGCCGGATAGTGCAAAATCACATCGTAGTAGCGCATGCTAAAGCTGTTCCTTAAAAGAAATCAACATTTATTGCACTAAAAACAGGATCAGCGAGTAACTGCTACCACTACAATTACTACTGGGTGTGATGGTGTCCTCCATCGTTCGTCACGTCGATTCCATCTTTGACCTTTGCAGCCGCCGTCGTAGCCTCGGCGCGCTTTCTCAGTATGCTGCTGATGAAAAATTCACCCGCCTTGTAGGAGCTGCGCACGAGTGGGCCACTGGCGGTGTAGAGAAAACCGAGCGCTTTGCCTCGCTCCTCCCAGTGCTGGAACTTTTCCGGCGTGACGTACTCGACCACCTTCAGGTGGCGTTTGGTTGGCTGCATGTACTGACCGAGCGTAAGGCAGTCGACACCAACCGATCGCAGATCTATCCAAGATCCAAGAGATACGAGATCAGTAGGCCGTAAAAACTAAATGCTCAATGCACTGCCTCGGTCACCTTACCATTCATCGTTTGCTCCACCTGTTCATCCGTCTCGCCCAGACCGAGCATGATCGAGGATTTGGTGATGAGATTCGGATTGAAGCGCTTCACCGCGGCTAGACACTCCAAACTTTGCCGATAACGGGCACGTCGGTCACGTACGAACGGTGTCAGTGCTTCGACGGTTTCGATATTGTGCGCGTACACGTCCAGCCCGGACATGGCTACCGTTTCGATACACTCCGTATCACCACGGAAGTCAGGGGCTAGACATTCGACAAAAATACGGGGATTCCTACAAACAGACGAGAGTGTGGTATTAACATCTCATTCCTTCCAGCTTAGTAGGCCAGTTTTAGCTTCTGGTACCGTTGCTTAATCTCAGCAATCGTCGCTGCAATGTGCTTTGATCCACCGTCCGGTAGATCGTCCCGATCGACCGACGTGAGTACGATATAATCCAAACCCCACGAAGCGATGGCCTTGGCCGTGTTCACTGGTTCAGCTGGATCGAGTGGTGGAGGAGCCCGAGCCGTCTTGACGCTACAGAACCGACATCCACGGGTGCAGGTATCACCCATCAGCTACCGAAAGAGATAGGAAAGGCGTGCGTGCGAGCGAGCGAGATAGAACGAAACAGATTAGTTAGTTTCACTTTCATTCTTGATCCGTTCTTATCAGCAAAGCAACAGTTATCACGCGGCGCGGGTCGATCGCTACGTACCATAATAGTGGCCGTCTGGGTACCATGCTCTCCGCCACCCCAACACTCGCCGATGTTCGGACACTTGGCTTCCTCGCATACGGTGGCCAGTTTTAGCTCGCGGAGCTGCTCCTTGATGCGCGTAAAGTTCTTCCCCATCGGGATCTTCGTCTTGAGCCACGGTGGTAGCCGGAGTCGCTCATTCTCGCCCTTCTCGCGCCGCAGTTTACCCTCGTACGACGACCAATCCTCCCGGTTGTAGTCCGGGTTTTGAACAAAGTCCTGAAAGTTTGGACCACTTTCCAACCGCTCGCGGATCCGTTCGAGCTGCGATGCCACCGGTGTTCCGCTGTTGGTGGCGTATTTGCGTTCTTGCAGCGGAACCTGTAAAGCCGATGGTTTCATAATCAATTGTTAGCCAGCCTGCTCGATGTGTATCGCACAAACGAAAGTATAACGGGTATCCGTGTTCAAACTTACCCAAAACGAAACAGAGGAAACACGGGGTCCCTTTTGGATTATAGTATTTCGCAACAACGCACTATTACCAGCCATGGCCTCTCGATTTTGATAAGCTCCTGCGAGGATTGTTTACGAAACGGACCTTGAAATTCGTCGTTTGCGAAATTGAGTGCACGGGTGTAAAAGTGTGGCAGTCAATCGATCCAAACGAACTCACTTGATTTGATCAAAGAATCGTACGAATTGTGGCTATTTTATCTAGCTTTTTTATTGTTTTACAACTGGAGTTTGCTGAAGTTGCTTAGTAGATTAGATTTGATCAATTTCAATCCGTTTTTTTTTAACATTGCTCGTTGCACTCTCACAGCATGTCTAGCCACTCGGTCATCTACTGACATGTAAACGATAACTTGTTCTAACCTCACTTCTCGTTCCGTTTTGTTGTTTTGTTGAAGCGGGACTGAGTCAAGTTCGTAAATCTTAAGATAAATTTATAGTTTTGTGTATAAAAGTGTATAAATCATATCTTTCTCTTCCTCATTGCATACCTGGTGTGTTTCTAGACAAGCCTGTGGAGGCACTTTCAGCAGTTCGGTAAAATTTGATCCGCTTCATCCCCGGCGCAGCTGATGCTCCGACTTGCCCGGTAAAATACGAAGCTGCCGAAGCCGCACTGAAAAACGGGCCAACGGAACCTAGTTTTCCATACATTGGACTAAAATGCATGTATTTAAGGCAGAGCCCTACGCGGAACCGGAGGCAGCATCATACAATGGCAGGCTTGGTGCGATAAAAGGTTTGGCGCGCAAAGTTAGCTCAGAACTCCCTTTTGTGTGATTAATAGTGTTCTTTTCGAAACATGGTTTCTGCAGATTTAAACAGACAACGCGTTCGTCGGGCTCCTGTTAACACCCGGTTGGGATCTACCGGACCCAAGGGCTTGCCATTTAAACAAACCATGGCTGAAGACGATCGTATTTCGAAGGCTCTGGTGGAGCTAGAAGCGGTGGCACGCACTCCTGCGACGACTGCCGAAGAGCGCTACCGCGTGCTGGAAACAAAGGATCGCTACCTGCGCCTCACAAATCAGCGCACAACGGACATAAAGGAGGCGAAGAACATTGTGGGCACATGCCCTGACAAGTGCCCGGAAAAGGAGCGGTACATGCGCGAGTGGAAGGGAATGATTCCATCGTTCGAAAAGCTGGGTCAAGGGATGCTGATCAATCATGAAAAGGCGATCAAACAATTTTCCCGCAGCTCTGCCGACCAAGAGCTACCACTGCCACACGAGCTACGCACGGAACAAGCGCTAGGGCGCACCATGCGCTTCTTGCTCGTACATCTGGCCGATGAGTGTACGGCCTCTAACGTGAGTGATTGGTTTCACTACATTTGGGATCGTACGCGCGGCATTCGAAAGGATATTACTCAGCAGGACCTTTGCACACTGGGCGTAATTGAATTGATGGAACAGTGCACGCGGTTTCACATTCACTGTGCCGCCCGGCTCGTCACGGAAGACCCTTCGGTGTTCGATCAGAAGATCAACACCGAAAACATGACCAAGTGCTTGCAAACGCTTAAGTACATGTACGCCGATATGGCCGAGCAAGGCAAGCAATGTCCACGGGAAGCGGAATTCCAAGCCTATATGATACTTTTGAACTTGAATAACGGAAATTTCTGTTCGGATCTACACAAATACGTAGCGCATGGAATAATGGAGTCACCGGAAGTGAAGTTTGCGATGAACGTGTTCTTTGCGCTGGATCAAAACAATTACAGGAAGTTTTTCCGGCTTGTTCGTGGTGCGGACTATATGAATGCCTGCCTGCTGATTCGTTACTTCACCCAAATACGCCTGAAGGCGATCGAGTGCTTGCGGAAGAGCTATGCCGTGCGTACTATGGCTAGCTTTCCCTTCGACTATCTGGTGGAAATGTTGGCATTCGAAAGCGAAGACGAGATGGTTTCGTTTTGCGAGCATTACGGCAACATGTGCAACCGCGAGAAACGGTTGGTGATGTTTGAAAGCAAACACAACTATCAACCGGAAGTGCCATATCCTGGGCGCCGAGAGCTGAAGCTGGTGGAGAGTAAGCTAGTTACCTCGATTGGAGACGCAATTTGCGGAGAACCACTGGCCAAGTGGATCGTGAAGTATCCTGACCAGCCAGTGCACGATAGTTTCGACGAAGATGGATATCTACGAATGGAATTTTTGTTCAACGACGAATTCGAAGAGAAGGAGGAAGAAGAAAACGAAGAGAACGATGATTCCGTTGATAACATAGATCCTGCGGCTACGACGGACGACGAAGAGGAAATTTACGAAGAAGAGGAGATGAACGACGAAGAGGAAATGAACGAAGAGGAGATAATCGAAGAAGAGGAGATGATCGAAGAGGAGGAAATGATCGATGAAGCGGAAGAGGAAGGCATAATGTCGGAAGAGCCAGATGTTGACCTGCCCCAAGTGCCTGTGCCAGCCGAGGCAATTGTTTCTGTAGCCGCGGTAGAAGAAACTGATTCTAACACTCAACCATCAGCTTTGAAAGATGATGGTCCACACTCAGTGAACGATTCCAGCGACAGCTATAGTGCAGTAACGAAACTCTACGAAAGTCCCCCACCAGATGTTTCCATAACCACGGCCGGTCGAAAACGTACGTTCTTCGGTGCAACGAAATCCCCAGAGCAAAAGGTAGAGCTGCCTGTGTCAAAAGTGCCCCTGTTCCCGTGGCAGCAAGTAGAAAAGAAACAGCAACCTTCGCAACAAGAAATTCAACAGCAGCAGCAACCTCACAAGCAAGAATTTTTGTCAAACAAACCACAGATAGAGCCAAAAGTAGGACATCAGGAACCACAACAAAAGATACTGCAAGAGCTGAAGGAACTACAGCAGCGCAGTGCGCAACAACAGCCACCCGCACCACAGCCAGTAGTGGAACAACCACAACAGGCACTGCATCACAAAGAACAACCAAAACCTCAGGAATGGCAGGAGTTGCAGCAACAATCAGCAAAAAAACGCCTGCTGCAATCCCATGTTCCGGAATGGATTTCTCAGCCTAAAAAACTGCCATTGCAACTACCTATTCCGGAAGTGCCCTTGAAAATCCCACAAAGCGTACCGACCGTACATTCCCCTTTAGAGAAAGTATCTGCATATCAATTCCCTTCAACTGTAAAACCGTCTGCAGAAAATGAACAGCTTCCGTTGCTAAGTACCAGCCAGAAATCTCGACCGATCAGTTTGATACAACAACGGCGCGTTGATAGAGAGCCGACGAACAGCAGTTTGCTTAAGGGACAGCGTACACCGGAACCGGTTGAGAAGCCTACTCCAGTAGTACCAGTAGACACCAAGCGCACAACCGTAAAACCGAAACCGGTCAAGGAACCGGATAATACGGCACGTATAGAGGAGCAGCGACGTAAAGCAGCGGCGCGGGTAGGTCAGCTATCGAGGAAATATTTTTGGCACTGGAAAAATTTCACTAACAAGTCACGCAAGCTACGCCATTTGATGTCATCCGTGCCGGTTCCTAAAATGATCAATTCAGCCGATCTGCTTCAATTTGATCGTATTCAACAATCGTTAGCGGTTCATCGAAAATTCAACCCGGCAAAATACCCGCTCAGTACCATAAACCAGCCCCAAAAGACGATCGATCCGCTTGCCATTTTAGAGCAGACGACTGGCAAAGAAACCACTGGCTGGCCACACTATTGGAAGGTGATGGTGTCACTACCGACCGGTCACGACGAACCTCCGGCAGCATTCGCTGACTTTGCCATTCGTTGGCTGAGGGAAAGCCTCTCGAATGTGACCGAGGAACGTGCGATGGCGGCCGGTAGGCATTGGTTTCTAGCGACCGGCAAAACGGGTCAACCATTCGAACCTCCCCGAGCGGCAGTGTGTCTTCGAGTGGCGCGTGGCAAATGCTTCCAGCAGGTGAATGGTCCCCAGAATCGCGCCAACGGAGTGGTTTTCTTGGTGCAACAGAATGGCATCGCATCTTTTGGTCAGCGCCTTCGAGCCCTTCTTGAAAGCCCAGCTTACAAGCATCCTCCGCTCGGCACAAACCCTCCACCGATTGCGATCATTGTGCATTGTGGGTCTAAGGACAAACCTGGCATGGACTGTGGGCAACAATTACGCGGTTTTATTGGTGATCACGATACACCGCCCTGTTGGAAAGTATTCACCTGGCACGATGGTACCAGGCTGCAGACCACTGAACCGTTAAACCTTGCTCTGCACTATTTGGCCGACCATTACTGCAAAGAACGGCAACGCATATACTCGGAAGGAAATTACATACAGATGGAAGACACGTGGGACTTTCTGATGCGCTGCATCGGTGACGAATTGTGGATCCGACGTGGAGCAAGCATGCATCTGAACGTAATGGCAAACGCGAGAGTGCCACAATCGTCGGATGCAGCGGATCTGATCGTTGACGAGTATAATGAAACGCTCGACAAACTGAGCGCACTGGTCCACCACAATTTGTATGAATCGTACCAGGTTGGAGAAGAATTTTATACGCTCCATTGTCTATCCTCTGACGAAAAGGCCAGCCTGCGTCCGATGCATCCCCTGCCCGAACCGCTACACTTTCCGCGAGATTGGCGCAATCATCAGGGCCGCGTAATGCTAACGACGCTGTTCAACATGGTGAGATTGTTGAAGTTACCGAGTACTCTGAAGCAACGGTTAGCCCGCACAAAGCACCTGAAAACACCCAACATGCAGGCGGTTATGAAAGCGCTGGAATCGTCGTTCATCGACTATCTGAATCAGTACGAGGCGTTCCGGGTACAGCGTCCGGCATCGCGTGCTGCACTGTTCCAAAAGCTGTGGAGTATCTTCAGCATCAAGTGGCCATGTCCTTGCGCGTGGGGTTATCTACTGTCGGATATTGCTGGCACATTATTGCAGCTCTCGTGGCAGCTAGTGCTACGCGACGAAAACCTTCACTCTCGAAATCCTCTGAAAGTGTTTTACGTACGCCGGGATGTAGAAGCTTTCCTGCGAGTGTACTCGTTCGGTGAGCGTCCTGTGCACTCATGCGACGGCATTCTCCAAAATAGTGTACCCCAAACCGTGACTCCAACCGTCACTACTACTGTTACTGATCGTCACTCAGCAGAGGTTGCGCAAAGTAAGCAACAGGTAGCGTTCCGAAAACTTATGGATGAGGTAGGAGAATTGCGACAGCAATACCTCCAGAAAGCGTATCCCAATATCTATAAGGAAAATGAAGAAAACTGGAATGATACTAGCGATGAACAGTCCGATCAGTTTACGAGTAGGAAACGGCGCCGTCTTAGCGCCGAGGATTGTGATGCCGAAAGTGATGGTGATAGTGTGAATGATTCGCAGCAAAACCTTCTTGAGGAGCCACCAAAAACCGTAAAAATCAAGGATAGGTGGTTGGGCACGATTGCTGAAGGTTTGTTCAAGGATGAGTTAACAGAAGAAGAATGGCAGGAGAGACGACGATGCGCCGAGAGGCATTACAATGCTCTGACCAAGCAATCTCTCTGTAGATCACCGAAAGCGAGCAACCAGTAAATTAACAGCGTTAGCTATCAAATCAATATAAATCTCGTGTCGGCTGTAGTTAATGATATCCGAAACAACTGGATATTTCTTTTATACTATTTATTCATATGAATAAGTTTAGTTTCCTATGCATTAGATGCATTAGAGAGCTGTTGTATGTACGCACATTAGGACTGATACATGGCTGCCGTCTTTCCATCGTCATCTACAATGTCGGTCGGAAACTTGAGCTTCTTCAACAAATATTCCACCATACGAGGCCGTCGCTCGACATTGAACTTATGCAACAGCGACGCATTACGATGGAGCGCATACCGATACCGATACGCACTCTGCACGCTTGCACCGTGCTGGAGCAATAACTCCACCATCGACAGATGCTCCCTCTCCAGCGCCACCACCAGTGCCGTTCGGCCAAAGTTGTCTTCAGCCTCCCGGTCGAGATCCGTCACCGCCAGCAAGGCCGCACAGAGATGCACGTGATTGTTCAGGGCAGCCACGTGCAAGGATCGCATTCCCATTATGTTCGCGGCATTCACATTGGCACCGAGTGCCAACAGCTGGTGTACCATTGGCACGTTACCTTGCAGTACCGCCAGCATGAGAGGAGTTCGCTGACAAAAGTCACGTGCTTCAAGGAATTCATTCACATTCTGTGCGATCAGCTGTTCGACAATGGCGCTCCTTTCCAGCATACAAGCCCGAAGTACATGCTCTGTCCGCACGGCCACGCCTGCCTTTAGCAGGGCAGCAATCTGTAAGCTGCTTTGGCCCGTTTCGATTGCTATGCTCAGTGCCGATCGTTGGTCCCGGGTGACCGCATCCACCTGTACGCCGGGAATGGCGAGGATCAGCTTAAGAACACGCCGGTTGCCACCATGCACCGCACAGTGCCACGGTGTGCACCCGTTCTCGTTCTGGAACAGTCCGTTCGCTCCGTGTTGGAGTAAAAGCTGGGCCGCTTCGTAATGCCCCCGTCCGCAGGCCAGCATTAGAGGAGTGAAAGCGTATCCCTCATTCACTAGATCGATGTCGATAGATTCACCGGTGGACTGTCGTTCTCCACCTTTCAGCTCCGTCAGAATGTACTCCAGAAACTCCACCCGATTGAGTCGAGCCGCTAGATGTAGCAGGTCTCCCTGGAGCAGATCACACTGGAAGCTGCGATGAAGCTGTCGAAACATTGCCAGGTGGCTGCATTCGATGGCGGCTCTCAGTGGATTGTTGACAAGACCTTCACCCACCGGCGCGATTGGTAGTTTTGGTACGACCTGCTGCTGGATAAGCACTAGTAGCGCACCCTCATCACACATTGCGATCGCTTCGAGAATTTTTGGATCCAACCAAGGATCGGCGCCATGTTCGAGCAGCACCTTAGCTATCGCGGATCCATGATAGCGAATGGCAAGCAGTAGTGGGAAGTTTTTGAAGCGATTTGCCACGTTAACGAGGCTAACGTAGCGGCGCAGCACTAGCCGAAGCAAATGCTCATCTCCCGTTAGCACCGCTAAGTGCACGATCGTATTACCAAGATGATCATTCAAACCGTACAACCATCCGGGTGGAACGAGCTCCACCAGCTGCACAATGAAGGTGGTGGGAAAGCGGTGAAACATATCCGGCAGTACACTGGCCACGATCTGCTGTGCTAACCCTTGATCGCATCGTGGCAGGATGGTTTGAGTTTCACTCCACAAACCAGCCCGGAGTGCTAGACGAAGGCAGAATGGATGGGGGTTTGCGATTAGAATGGAAATTTTTTCCCTAAGATCTTCCTGACGGCTGTGTTTGAGCAGCAGAAAGAACAGATTGTCTTCACCGGAACCTTGACGATAGTGAAGCAGTTGATCGATGAATCGCGAAGCATTTTCATTCAGAGCGATCGATAGAATGTCCTGTTCGAGATGGTTGCGTTGCTGAAGCAGTCGCGCCCGCGATTGCCAGTGTTCCGTAATGTGTTGCTCCATTTCCGATGCAGCCAGCTGCTTCACGAGTTGGATGAAGCTCACCAGCTGTCCGGTCCATTCGGTTTGCATTCGAAACACTTGCTCGAATCCCAACGTTCTTTCGTTGGGTTGAGAAGCAGCGCAAGTGGCCGGTTTATTCGCACCGGCTTGGTAGAGTTTAAATCGATTACCGATTAACCATTTTGCATTACAAACGGCTACGTCGGTTGCTCCGGTCAGCGTATCATACGCTAGCCCATCATGCGCCAGATAGTTGCGCAGATTGCGCCCAGTAACAACCGGTACCAGCGATACCAGCTCGTGCACGTTATCCCGCAACAGCCCTAGGTTACACAGGATCTCCGTTACCTCCAGCAGGCAGTACTCGAGCGCTATCTGATCGGCACGCGTGCTGTCGAAGCACGGATGACCCAAAAGCTCTTCCATCTTTCCCAGAAGGCGATCATATTGGTGCTGCAACATCGTTTCATCGGAACGCCTTAGTTCTTTCATGCGTGCCAGAGCCTCCCGGGGTGCAACCTGCGCACGACGATCTTTAACAATTTCCTTCAACACCCGGTACTTGTTGTCCAGCACGAACACGTTGGGGTAGTAGCTCTTGCACAGTCTCCGGTTGACGAATTGCAGGAATTCTTGATCGTCAAGCGGAAGCCCCAACTGTTGCATCGTTTCGATTGTTGCGTCGAGAGCAGCATCGGGTCGCTGCTCCGTTCTTCCGAGAAGTTTATCGATGCCATCAAAGTTATCTCTCGCTAACCGTTGCCAGATGGAGGCCCAGATGTACCGGCGGTCATCATTCGTTTCGGCGTCCTGCAATCGAGCCAACAGTTCGCGACCGAATATGAGATCCGTCTTCTCGACGAGCATGTGCCGTTTGGAGAGCTTGGTATGCGATAAGACCGATCGTACCATCCGGTGCACACGCTCTAGCTGGGCTCCCGTCGATTGGCGAATGTAGGTTTCAAGGAAAAAGTACTCATCCACTGTGCGGCCGAGGGTAACATTTTCAACGCGTATCGCATTGATTCGAAGTTGGATCTCTCGCTCCAAATATTCTAGCTCGGATCGTAGTGAGCTGGTCAACAAGGGATTACTGCTGGAGGATTCTGGGTTTTGCAGAACATTTTGGAGTAACAACTTCGCTTCCGTTAGCTGCTCCGGTAGGTACGTTTGTACGAGACTGGCTTTGAATTCCGTGCCCAGGAAGGCGATGTAGTTCCGTAAGGCATCGATCGATTTGAAACAGACCAAATAGCCAAGGTAACGCCGGTAGATACGGAAATTTTGCTGCGTCTGTGTATACTCGAACCAACGGCGCGCTTCCAGGAAGTTTTTCTCTATCGCTTGAAAGACGGAAGCTTGCTCAAGATGGGATAACGATTCAATCTCTTTCTCCATTTCCAACTTTTCCAGCGAATAGCCATGGCTGAAGAATTGCCGTAAATCTTTCGTGCGCTCGGTCAGTGACACGGAGGTGATGAGCTTCAGAATGCGGTCCAGTTTCATGGTAATGTTCGGAGTATCACGTGTACTTTTAATCGTTTCTCCAATCACTTGCAAGGTTCGCTTGATGGCAGTGATGGTGGATGGTGGCGGTGGTGAATTGGGAGTTCCATCGCGGATACCGTTGAGGTAGGATAGTATCTTCACAATCGAATAGTGCTGTTTCATGCAGTAGTAGGTATCATGGAGTTCCTTAAATTGCCTTCGCATTCGTCTCCGTTCATCCCACTCAATGATCTTTTCGTAGCGTGACTTTAACCATGACTGGCACTGTGGCGACAGTTCTTCCGAGCAGTCATCCTTGTCCCACGAGTCTAAAAAGCCTTTGGATTCCTTTAAATCCATTCGGATCATGCAACGCACACGTTTGGGAACACGAAACGTCTGCGGTTCCGGTGGGCAGTGTAGTAAGTATTTCACATACTGGCAGTATGTTTCAAATGATAGTACTGGTTGTGGTGATCTAGTGATCTCGTCTCTAACGATGTTCAAATATCGAAGTAACCGCACTGAAAAAGAAAAGGAAATCAAGTAAGTAAAATAGTAGTAAATCAATACAAAGAATGGTTTCCATTGGCTTACCCTTATCAATCGCAAACGAATAAATATCGAAACCATTGCTGCCCTTGCCGGTTACCACCTTTAGAAACACGGCAATGCAAAATTGAAGCTGCAAAAGAGGCAGTTTCCGGTGGTGCGTTTTCAGAAAGAAGACGTGTGCGTATATATGGCGCAATCGTTGGATCATACCGTCATCTATATCATCGTACAGTCCCGTGTTGTGATACTGAATGATAAGATCAATACCCTTCACCAAATCATCCACTCGATTTGCTAACCGTTGGGCG
The DNA here is from genome assembly GCF_943734665.1 of Anopheles aquasalis. Taxonomy (NCBI): domain Eukaryota; kingdom Metazoa; phylum Arthropoda; class Insecta; order Diptera; family Culicidae; genus Anopheles; species Anopheles aquasalis. The sequence continues at coordinate 10,513,260 of NC_064878.1, read as the reverse complement.
TTTAGTTTGGCTCCTTCCGCTTTCTCGCCATCCTGCACAGCGAGCGCGGTCGATTGTTCGTAGCACGCTTTAACCAATCGACACTCGATGAAGTGCACGATATCCGGTGATAAGGCAAAGTTGCGATGCCTCAATTCGGCGTATGCACGGGACAAGAACTGAACGGCCGCTGATTCACTTTCGGTTTCCGTTAAATCCTCCAGCAACTGCTCCAACGCAGGGATTTCACCGTCAATAATTTTCTCTTGGATTTGCTCCATCCTCTCCACAAAGTGTGGTGTCTGTTGGTGTGATAATGGAAAGAAGAGCAATTTAACAGTGACCGTTTAGTGCAACTTAAAAGCGCAGACTGGTGCTTGAAGAGCGCTACTCACAGTGCTTGAAGAGCGCTAAAACTCAAGCTGCATTGCTTATCTATTGCAACAACAACTTCAATATTGAGTAGATAACATCACACAGTATAATCACATTCGATGGCCTAAGATATTCCTGGCGTCATGGAGCACGTCATGAATCTTTTTTGTTGTCCTGTAATATAAGGAAAGAAAAGAAATAAATTTATTTAAACACGAATTAAATCATCTAATGTTAAAAAAAAAACATACCTTTTGTGGTACTTAATTTATGAATACATTTTTTTCGTATGCGACCGTCCAAAATGATGCATAATCTCTCAGTGTATGCTGTATAAAGAAAGGTAACTAAAGACCTAACGACCGTTGCGGTTCCAGTTCCGGGGAATCACATGAACTGAAAGCAACGTGCCTGTCCATCGTGAACTTGACCGGTCACAGTTGAATGAAACGATCGACGAACCGGGTTTCCCGTTCTGATTCTAGTTCTTTGTGTTTTGCTGCGATCGAATTGTCAATCAAGATCATGTGTTTATGCAGCACATTGGAAAAGTGGGTGGACAAAATAACTGTATTTGATCTACAATTTACAGACGAATGCTTTATTTTCCATTCATTCAGCGTGTTAAAGAATGAAAAAAAAAATCACAAGTAAATATTTAGATTTTCCACACTGGCTGCTCTACTTTACGAACAAAACAGATAACATGCATTTTGCTACCGTTCAAAGGATACGCTTGCCAGCATTCACTTGATTGTTGATCTTGACCTTCTCTTGGATTTTCTTCTCCTCCTTGAAGGCCTGCGTGTTTGCCTTTCGTTCTATCCGTCGCTCGGACCGGTATTCCTTGAGGAGCTTCTTGCGCTCTCGCTTTTCTTCCGGAGTCTCATCTTTCGGTCTGATCGAAAGCACACTCAGCGTAGAGATGACACTCTCGTCGCACAGAGATTTGGGACCGGCAGATTTACTAAAAACAAAACAAGCAACTAATTGAGATAAAGACGTTGTTGCTAGATGAAGAATGTGTTATCTCACCTTCCGTCTTGTTGTAGCTTGGCCAGAGATTTGATCGTTAGTTTGTCTCCATCCGACCCGAGTACGTTCTCTGGTAGACCCGTTTTAGTGTTGATCTGTATTTTGCGCGATCGTTTCGGTTCATCGATCAGCTTGGGGTGATTGTAGATGTTGCTGTACGTGGAGAGGATACTTTCACAGTCCCACTTCTTTTCCTCCTCATCTTCTACCGGCATATCAACCAACTCTTCTTCATCGTCATCTTCTTCGTGGAATTTAAGGACACTGTGAAGGATATTAAAAAGAGAAGACAGATTCAAAAGGAGAGCCCTAGTGAATCCCTGTGACATATTTACCGTTCTTTGATCCATTTTTTCTCTTTATCATCAATACATTCGTCGCCATTCTCGCGTCGATATGCTTCGGCATACTGTAGCAATACGTCGTCATTCACCTCGACATGCCCTTCGATTTCCTCGCAATCCAGTGCACCGACTTCCGGATCGTCATACTGTTCGTAGAACTTTTCGAATCGATCATCAAGCAAAGTTAGCTGCTCGTTGCGCCGGATCACACTACTAGACATGGAGTACTCGGTGAAGCGGGATTTGGTTTCCTCCCGACCATACTCATCCATCAGTGGGCCCAAAGCATCACGTTCTTCGTCGGAAAAATCATCTTCTGCACCATCGGAATCAAACTCATCGTCGTCCTCCTCTTCGCCATCTTCGGCTTCCTCGAGCAAATCATCATCCGCTGCACCTCCCGCCTGCATCACGCGGTCCATGAAATCGTCTTCCAGTACGTTGTCTGGGTTATCGAAGTCAAAGTCATCATCAAGTGCCGCTACAATTTCCGGGTCCCAATCGGGACGCGGGCCCGGTCGAGCATTGGCCACCTTCTTCATAATGCCTTCCTTCTCCTCGAACTCGGACGCAAACACCGAGCTGGGCAGCTGAATGCGCACATTCTTCGCTCCCGGTTGCTCCTTGGTGGCTTTCGTGTCAATCGGTTCCCAGTACACCTCGTTGCGGCCCGGTTCTCGCAAATGTTGCAGATAGTCGTAGTCATCGTCGTAGTATATGCCGAATTTTGCCTGTTCCGTTTTACGCCGGATCGGATCAACCTGGATTAGGAAACACCGAGCGGGGAAAGAGAACCGTATTAGCGGCCAATTACCATTTCAGCAGTGTACGGGTACCACTTACGTTCGACCCGGATGTTGCCTGTCTCTTGATGCCACCAGCTAGGTTCGCGTACTTCTCGGGAACCCGAACTGGCAGCAGCACATTTTGGGGTGCCGTTTCATCCACGTACAGCGGATCCTGCTGGCTTCGGTTCACCAGCCGGAACGTTACGGAATTCTTTTTGTCGATAAACTTTTTCTTGGGCTGCAGGAAGGGAACGGATTTGTAGGTTAGGTTACTGTATCAAACAGGACAGAACGGGTACAGAGGGCCCGTCGTTTAGTGCAATCACTTACCATTGTTCAGTGAAATGTTCTTCAAGTTCTCACAAACAAATTTGCCCCCGGAATCACTAGTTATCGAGGAAAATTATCCTTTTTAGTCGACCAGGAGCTCTACTCGTGCTGGTGTTTATTTGGAAAAGGCTGCTGCTCGGAAACGTCAAATCGGAGTCGATTAATAATAACATTGGTTTTTTCATCGGGACGTACGAAAGGAAAACACTTTCCTGCATTTCGTCACACAAAAGACGAATTTGGATTTTATTCTTATTTCTTCATGCTACTAAACCAAACTGGATATTTACACTGCATCACAAGGGAGGGATAAAACCAAGCAATCGAGAGGGGAGCGCAGCTAAACTCCTTTACACCTTGCCGCGCTGTTCCTTTTGTTCGATCTCTTCCAGCGCCTTCATCAACTCGT
>NC_064878.1:10497500-10500000 GCF_943734665.1 Anopheles aquasalis | reverse complement strand
TGCTGGGGATGATGTACAAGTAAGTTACCCGTGTCGCAGTGCTGGAGAGTAGGCCGTTTAGCTGACATTTTAATTTTCCCAACCTGCAGGTCGACGAGCTCAAGAAGAAGATTGCCGATCTGGAGCAAGAACTGACTAAGGAACGGAAAGATAAGGAAGCGATGAAATCACAATCGGAGAGCCTCAACCGGGAGTACGATCGGCTGACGGAGGAGTACAGCAAGCTGCAGAGAAAAATTACTATTTCCAGTTCGGATAAGAGCGATTAATTAGTGTCCATCTCGAAGTCGAACTTGTAAAAGTCCTGTTTTGTTCGATATTCTTATCGTTTTTTTTTTCATTCTGTACGTAAATTCATTTTCATTTGACTTTTGGATCTTCATGGCTTTGTTTTTCTCTATTTTCCCTTTTTTTCAATCTAATGTTCTGAAGATACCCTTCTTTCACCTGGGCATGTGGGTCCATGGATTGATTATTCAACTTTCATGTTAGGCATTAACCGTAATTGCATTAAATACACAGAAGAAATATGACAGAGAAAAACGTTGGGTGATACTTTTGGGATATTAATACACCGGGAAAACTACAGCCAGTGGGGTGCGCAAGGTGTGAGTTACATATTTTCGACGACAACTATCAGCGAACCTTGATGGAACACAAGCTTTTTCACGGTGTACCTTTTCGGTGTTCTAATAAATGTATACTGACATCACAAGATATCCTAGTGGTTTTGTTCCACTACATAAACGAAAGAAATTTAAAAAAAAACCTGCCGCGCATCAAACATTCCCGGCAAAGCATGGGTGCCGCGAAAGCAGCATGAAATGCAGAAGGTTTGTAAAGCTGATAAACTCTTATCCGCCTGCTTGGCGAATCGATAAGACATCGCGTTTGCTTTTGTGAGAATCCTCTGGCGTCTTCGTTTGCTATGGCTTTCTATCAACATTTCTTATCGTAAGTGTAGCTTGATAAGACATGTTGAACTCTGCTGCGATTATGTACCAGACGCACAGTCAGTGCGGCTTCATTAAGTATCCGCGTGTAAACCGATTTTCATCATCGAGTTCGTCATCCATGCTGCTAATTCTCCTTTCGTTATCCTTGTAGCGCTGACCAATAATCATTAATTAACAAACCATGCTGCCTTATCGGGTGGTGGTTATTTTGCTCTATGCGTTCTTTGAGTGTTTCTTTCGTTTATTTTCTCATTTCTGTTACTGTGTATAACATTTCTGGTTTTTGAATTCATAAATACATCATTTAAGGAATTAATGCTGTGCGCAAAAGATTATAACCGGTGCTTTTCACTAAGCTAGAACAACAACGTAACGCGAACAATAGTAACATTTCTTCTGGGATTTCATAAAATGCATATTTTCAAAGGACCTCTTAACATTATTATTATTGATTACATCAATTACGAAACACAAATATAATATCGCGAACATCGATTGAAAAAAATTTGCCCACGGTTCCGTAGCTTACTCCGGCAGTATGATTCGGCGCAGATTAGGAAACTTTTCCAAGAGACCATCGTAAATTGTTTCATCTACAGTGCAATTAATGAATCGAATCGTGCGTAGATTCATCATTGGTGCACCCAATTTAACAAAACTAGATGCATGAAAGGAACCACCATCGAACTCCAGTATCTCCAACGATTTTAGAAGTGGCAAAGTCTCCATGAAACCAGTCGCTTCAAAATCACCAGACTGAATACCAATACAACGGCAAGTTAGCATCGTAAGTTGCGTGTTTCGGGAAATTTTTGATAACACGTGTTCATAAGGTGCACGACCAATAGTCACGCCAAGCTGCGTTGTAGACTTAGGGAGGCCAACAAAATCGATTGCAAGCTCTCCCAAGGATAGTTTTTCCAGTTTGGTCAGTGGCGATAAGTCAAAATTGAATGCCTCATCATATATGGTGCAGCTGAGTTCAAAGGATAGGCTGCGAAGATTCTTGAGATTGAAGAGTTCTTCTAAAATGTCCATGCGGTGAATGTTAAGCTCACTAACGAAGTGCAATTCCTTCAACGATGTGCACGTCGAGCAGATTTTGAGGAACAGTGGATTGCTAACTTCTATCTCCCATATCAATACCTCGAGTAGTGTCAAGCTACGAAAGATGGATTCGACAGCGGTTAGTGTCGCTTCGGTTTGGTCAACCATATCGTGCACGCTAATGGCAAGCCGCGTTATGTTTGCCAATGCCAGTGGGTTGGGCGGATTATAGAGAGCGGATAATGCCCCATCGAAATCACGCAGTTTTGGCATATCTGGCTTGAACTTAAATGTCGATTCGATGCGCAGATGTCTTACGGAATTGCTTCGCAGGGTTCGGCTTTTTACATTCCGCAACGACAGTTGCGTTTGGCTGTTTTTGGCTATCGGCATTAGCATGCTGAAGGGATGGTCATAAAAGTCTACTATTGTTAGCGAATCCAGATTCGGGATCGACGGTATTGTCTCGGCTAGTTCCCGGAACATACGGCTCAGGA
>NC_064878.1:10485000-10492500 GCF_943734665.1 Anopheles aquasalis | reverse complement strand
GAAGCAAACCTCGCACCCTCCTCTCTACGATGTCATCGTCTTTATGCTTCATTTCGCGCCGCATGAGAAAAGTGCCTGCTGTGAAATGGCCTCGTATTGAGTTCTTTTTTTTGTGTTGTTTTGTCTTGCCTGACTGGATTGTGGAACCGTAAAATCACCATCGCGGCTGGTCTGGTTGATGAACGCCAGAACGTCCGCTGACGGCGAGGACGAGCACCACCCAAACGTGCTAGAGCATAACTATCAGACGCCACCCACTTATCGACCCAGGACCGCGGCCATCGTCGTGATCGTCCCAGCTGAAGCATGAATATTTCATTCACTTTAGTGTTTCTTATTCGCGTGGTCGCGAGAGATTTGTTCGATTCGAGACCGCGTGCACCAGATTGCACAGAGGCACCAGGATAGAGGTCCACGGGGTCCGCACCGCGCTGCGACAGACCAATATGCTGAGAAGGATGCTGCTAGCGCACCGTAAAGGCGCCTAGAATTAAGCAGAAAAAAACAACGAACAGACGCTAGAAGCGCTGGTGGCCGCAGAGTTGGTGGCAGAAAACAAATCCCTCGTTAACACCCAGCGTGAAGAATTTATTGTTTTTACGCTGCAGATTGTAAATGGTGGCATTTGCCGGGGTGGGTTGGGTGGTCCACGTAACGGACTGTGTGATTTGTAGCGCGAAAAACGCAAAACGTGAACTCAAATAATATGCAAAAATGGGACGGAGGAAAAACCATAACCAGTCGCTGGATGGTGAGCACGAGAAACGACATCAGCGAAGAACCGTTGGCAAGACTGTGCTGGATAATGAAATTTGACGTCCTTCGCTGTGTCCCCCGCGTGGGGAGGTGTGGTGAGTACAGTGTGATTGATCGCATTGTGTCTTGGCAGCGTGCAGGCAGTGGCTGTCCGTTAGTTTTGTCCAAACTTTACCACCTTGCTTCTCCGTCTTCGTCTGTTGCAGTTTCCCGCTTCATTTATGCTATTGCATTCTATCAGGCTTCGTATTTGATTTCCGGTTTCCGGTGACCTCCGTCTACGAATGGGCTACAGCGAAGCGCTTCGAAAAACAAAACTAAAAAAGGGAAAATTTAACATCCGACAGACGGTACCAACGGCTGCAAGCGTGGCACAAAACTGACTCTCAATGGACCGATCAGTTATCCCCGGGTTTTCCTACTTTCACCACAATTAAAGCGATATCACAACAACCCAACGAGGGTGCATACCGCGCCGCACGGGACCGACCGACGGACCGAACCTGGGATACTGATATCCTGCACTTGAAACTCGAGGTTGAGCGAACCCAAAATTTCATCCCCCAGCCGAGGGAGGAAAAAAAACAAGAAATAGAATCATCGTTTCGTTGCCTCCGGCTGTGGAGGAATGGTTCGGCTTGTTGGGTTGGGTTGGTCAGGTTTAATTTAATTTCGGCCCGGCAGCCGGGCAGCCGAGTGGTCAAGCAGAGGAGAGGTCATCTAGCTATCTAGCCGGAGGGAGTTTGGCGAGTGGTGGAAACAGGCTCACTATCGTATTGGCTTACACTACACTTTGCAGCAGCAGCAGCAGTGCTTGAGCAGTGAGCTGGCTTCAGCATAAGGTCCTTCACTAGCAGGCACCAGGCACTAGTGGTTGGGTTAGTGTTGTTGATTTAGTTTCTGCTTTCACCGGCTACTAGGCGCCTCCATTTTTTTGAAGCAGTGGTGGGATATGAAGAGGGGGAGAGGTGAATGTGACGAAAATCCATCCATCGCTTTATCTATCTTTGCACAGCAATTGAGCGAGTAGCTGAATGGGAATGTACGGTTGGTTTCTGACAAAAAAAATAAAATAAAATCTGCTACAAATGTGGCTAATAGAAAGTGTATTAAATAATGCACAGAATATTTACTTTGCTGCTTTTGGCCTAGCTTTCCGCGAATACACGTGTGATCGATGCAATAAGGTAGTCAGAAGAGATTTAAAAACATATCTCACGGTGCATAGTGTGTTGGAACTTATTACGGATTTACTTTGGGAATATTTTGTATAGTTTTCGAAATTTATCTTAGAAGTTTCACTTAGAGTTTTTAAAATATCCCATTCGAGCCTCTACAGGACTCTTATTTTACTTTAAATGGTTCTATAAATGGCTGTTAAGTTTGAATGTTGTATTCGATTATGCAAATAATTCTATTAACAAATAGTGACTTACAATGATAGAGAGCCTTTTCGAGGCTCGAAACTCGTCATGATCATTGTATGATTGCACAAAGGCAGTAGTTTTCGGAGCACTCGCCTCTTGTGTCTGTTGCAAGTTACATGTCAGACGAATAAAATGGAGCCAGTATGAATTAAATCGACCTCGTTCTTCTCGCATTAGCTTCCCGGTTAAAGGTAAAACCAGCAAAACCTCATGCACACACCTGATGCCGTAAGGCTTTCTACTTCAATTGGTCTCAAAATATTCACACCGCTCCGGCATCGCGAATCACTGCATCTTGACGTGTAGATAAATGAAAGAAAAACACTCCAGATGGAAACCATAAAACGATCCCCCCCCACCCGTCCACAAAAGACAGGTTAGGGAAGCACCGTACCACGTAATGTAGCTGCGAGGCATCGGTGTCAATTAAAAGCAACTTCTACAAGATACACACAACCAGGAGCGAAAAAGTCCGCGCACGTTATTTGCCTGTAGAAAGATGGCTATCCAAATGAAAAATGGGTTCGCCCCCTTTTCAATCAACTGATTTCTTGAAACCATTTTCACTCGAATCAACCCGAAAAGGGACGACCTTCGACCTTCTGTTCGATAAAAGTTTCTTGAACAACCGTCGGCACCGCCACCGGTGGCTGGCCCGGCGCGAAGAAACCTACCTCGTTGCACAACAACGAATACACATCATGTTGCGGACCGAACTTTGTGCAAACTTTCCCGCGGTTCCCTGGTACGGTGATGATAACGATTGACGGGTTGTTGGTAATAAATCATTCGTCTCACGAGCTCGGTTTTTGGATGGGAAATATTACTCACAGTTCGGTGACTGGCCGGGGCGGCCGTGGGTTTTGAACATTGTGCCAAGCTAATTGATTGAAGCGGCAAATCTGGCAGCGTGGCTCACATTAGTTTGTCGTGCCAGCGTATTTTAAACATGAATATTTTCGCATTTCTAGCAGAGTGATGGGTTGCACTATTTCGAACATTCCTTCTTCCTGATAGACCAGCATCGAGGGTATCGTAATCAACGAGTGTCCTCGCGTTGCATCCATGATGGGTTTGGTAAATTACAGTCACACCTGGGCGACAGCTCATGAAATGATTGATTTGAATAAAGCATGAGCGCCGGGAATTGTGACGCGCGCGCGCGCGGTGACTCGCGATGAAAGCATCATATCAGCGTGATGCGATGAAAAAGTGGTGGAAAATTGGAAGGATGCGTCACTGCATCGACGGGCGAGATGAATGTTTAATGACTCGCGATGCGAACGTAACGCAGCAAGATCGACGACGATCGTCACTTCGCGCCATTTTCCGTGGAGTTCGAATAACAGTTTCCCCAATTTTCCAACCCAATTTGAACCCCATTCAAGTGGCGGCCACCTTCATTCACCACCAGATCCCGCCCCGTGGAATAACCGATGTTGGTCATTTGCTATTCCGCATTCTGGGTGAATAAATAAATAAAAAGAAACAAAAACAAACCGGAAAGAGCGAAGGTAACCTCTGACCGCCAATTCGCGTTGGGATCAACTATCAGTGCGAGGAGGGGATGTAGCGGAAAGTCGTAACATGTCGGTGGCGAACCGGGAAAAAAGGTGCGCCGGGCGAGAAAAAGAAAAAGAGAGCGATGAGGATAATTTTTCCCACTCGAATTCAATTTGCTGACTTCGGCGGGAACATACATATGTTTCGGGATCGGGAGGCTGCCGCTATCCGGAATCCCAGGTCGTAACCATCTCGCCCCGGAACTGGCAACCAATCATCCGCACCACCCACCCGAACGATGCTGCTATGCTGCATCTGCAAAAGCAAGCACCTTCTGCCCGCTGACATCGGCCAGTGACCTCACCTTCCGCTTTGCCTTTTCCCCTCTGGCCTGTGTCTCGGACTCTTCAACCAGTGCCACGGCATCAATTCACAGACCACGTGTGCTTTTTTGTGCTGATCGTCCCGGCACACGGCACACGGCGGACAGGCGGACGGGAAACCGCACCAGTTAAACCAAAAATAAAAACCAGCACATCGTGCAAAACATTGAATAAAAGCACCACACCTCCCCCCCCGGAACTCGTTCCTTCGCAAATCCTTTCACGAGTGTGTCTGTCGGCCCCCGGTTGGTCGATCGAAATCTAGCCAGGAGTGGGCTGAGCTGGCATGCATGTGTGTTGAGCAAGACCATCACTCCCCGTTCGTCGGTCCGTCCGGGACTCCATGTTTATTTTATCACAGACAGACCAAGACGTAAGGCCAGGGCAGTGGAGGAACGGAGTTGAGGAGCTTTCCACAGCTCATCCACAAGCCTTCGAAGCAAAGAAAAGGATCGCCGGCAAAGACTATAAGACAAAAAAGCGCAAAAACCCTCTGTTGCACTCCGCCGGCCGGCCCTCTTTCATCTATTTATGTGCCGAAGCCGGTGGCCATGGTTTATTTATGTCCCGGAGCAAACACACATACACACGCCCGAAAAGAGAAGAAAAAAGAAAAGAAGGGAAGGAGGGGGAGAGGCGAGCGAAAAAAAGCAGAAGAAAAGGATGCTGGAAGTAGACAACTTGTTTCGCAAATGGGGGGTTGAGCAAAACCCCGTGTGTGCGAGTGTTTCCGGTTTGCACAGATTGAAGCAAGCCGGGAGCCTTTGCCAAGACTGTGTCGACTGGAGTCGTAGCTCGGGCCGGTCTTCCATTTGACCTCTGGCGGGGCTAACTGTCAGACAAGTCCGGAAGGCTGCAAAGCACCACCAACAAGAGGGCAGACCGGACTGCTGCCACCGACTGCCTATATACGGCTACTTCCGTTGGTTGTGATTCCATTCATCTGTCAGCTCGACGCCGGTTCTCGCTACTCCTTCCCAGCGCTATCTGGGTGGGTGGATGGGTGGAATGGAAAAGCATCAGTAACGCCTTCCGCCAACTCGTTTCGTGGCTTTATTGAAATGCCTAGGTCTAAGGTCTAATAGCAGCACGTTTTTTCTTCTTCTCCAGCAAAGTTAAGCGAAGAAAAAGGAGAAAGACGTTTGGATCATAAAACGCGAATCGTGAGTTTGGGTTACAGCTTGTAATAGGCCACCATGGAGGCGGTAGTCTGCTTGTTTTAAGGGGGAACAGCGAGTGTTTTTGGATTGATCGGTTTCACGCAATCTGTTGAGCTTAATTTGCTTGAAAAAAAAGTGTATAAAATCTTCATCCAAACTTCCAATGTTCCAACTTTCTTGAAAGAATATAACCGGAAGCAAAGTTGAGTAAAAGCAAACTCGCCCGGCCCGGTAATGTAGACACCGGAAACATCAGCATGCCAGGTAGCAGCGCCGCTAAACTGTGGCCGATGGTAAACAATTCCACAAGGGTGCTGCTGTAAGTAAACATACACGCATACACAATTCGTTAGCACGAGAAAAAGGAGTAGCAAAAGGATATGCCTTGCCTTTTATTGTTTCTCTAGCTGTTGGCCAACGACCGTCTGCAAAGGAGAAACAGTAGCAGCAGCCACCACCATGCCAGCTCAGCCAGCGTACCCCTGGCCCTGGGGCTGGCCTTCTTGGTCGATCTTTTTGGTGAACCCGTAAAAGCAGCATCGCACGGCCGGTAGGGCTGCGTGGAAGGGTTTATGCCATACTTTGGCCGGGTCGGTTATCGGGCAAACAAAATCTTAAATTCGACTCCCTCCCCACCGCCTGACACGTGGCAACTTTCCGGGTATCCATACTTTTCCGGGTAAAATGTGCTGGGAGAGCGTGGTGCAGCTGGTCTGGGCCGTCGTGGAAGAGGAGGTGGCGATGTTTTGTAATGTTTCACTTTAGCTAAATTCATCACGCATTCGTAAGCGCTGGTAGGGCGTGTTTGTTTTTTTTTTTCGGGGTTTTCAAAATTCAACTGGACTTTAAGTGATCAGTCGCAAGTGAATCTTTCTCTCGCTGTGGCGCTAAGTTTACAACAAATGAAGTTAGTGATGAAGACATACGAAGATGCATAAGATGTGAACGTTTTTGTGTGCGTCACTGTCGCAGGAGCTTCCCACTCCTCTTCTCGAGTGGTCCTTGCTGGAGCAAGGATATTCATTTTGTAGCCGCGCGTTAATTGACTACACTTTAGGAGTAGCTTTCGACAGCCAATTTCCCGTCGAAAGCTAGAATGGGCTGACGGGCTGGCTGGTTTGCTGGCGGACAAAGTTTTGCCCTTACCTCGCGTCACATCGTCCTGTACCCGCAGAGGGCAACACAGAAGAGGGCTCCCTTTCTTCTGGAGCTCAACCGCTGAAGAAAATGCGAGGCCCGGGATTTGGTGGCTCGGTCGCGTTTAATGGCAGGATAACACCATTTTCAAGCGAATCAACCATTAGAGGCACAGAGAATGGACGCGGTACTCAAGGGGAGTGGGTAGACGGGGGAAGGGAATCTTAATGAAACCTCTGCAATGGAATTGCAAATCGTTAGGCGGCTAATTAAACTTCGTTCTCTCTCACTCTCTCTGCCCTGCTGCTCGCTAAAGTGTTTTCAATAATAACGGCCATTGGATTAGGGCAAATCGATTGAAAAGGACCCGCGCCGGTCGCCGGTTTCGGCTTCCAAAGCCTCCAGCCAGCCCCCTTTGCGAATTCCCTGCGGAGCGTTAGGGACGTTTGGCTATTGATTATCATTAAAAAGGGGTCCGGGAGGGGTGACTGGTTTGGTGGACGGAATGGAATTTGATGTGACGATGATGATTGGTTAAAGTGTGATTGAAAAGTGATGCATTGCGGTGGACGGATGCGGCCTGTGGCGCAATCCACCGTTGACCGCCGTTATGCATTATGCTGCCCTCATTATCGCTGCAGACACACTGTGGTCTAATGGGATTTTAACTGGATTGGAAATTGAATGAAATAGGTGTGAAGGGCTGGCGAAGGGCGCGATCGCTTTTGTACCGCTTGGTACAAATGTGCACCTCGTTTGATGAAACAATGGGAAGGGAGGTTGGAATGTTCAACAGAGAATCGACAAAAAAATGGTGGCAGAATTATGGCGCAATTTAAGCAGCAGTTCGACAATAACCCTATATCGATGACGTTCATCTGCTGATTAAATGATCTATAGATTCATCCCCCTGATTGGTTGAGTTATCACCGTTGCACTAGAATTAATTATAGGTAATTATTATTTTTACTTTTTGAAATTATATCATGAAATTATATCCCTAAAATAATGAATTTTTATATAGTTTCTCTAGAATACTACAGATATCGTTCTTTGTTAAACTATATTAAATAATACTTGTCACAAAGGATGATAATATATTATTTAATTCTAATGTTTGATCTCACTTTTAAA